>NW_023595151.1:0-5654 GCF_014839805.1 Manduca sexta | reverse complement strand
GTATTTCCTATAATTTATAAATTTTTGGTTGATTTTTATTTATTTATTCGTTTATTTCCGTAGACACATTGGCTAGTGGCTTACAGAGTACTGTAGACACAACAGCAAAAGTAACGCAGTCCGCATTCGATACTGGCAAAACTTATGCTGTTGTACCAAGGTATTTCGACCAATTCCGCAATATATATTTTCTTTTGCTGTTTTATTATAATTTTATCAATTTTTTCCACCTCGTAGATTCTGTATCCAGCACTATTAACAGCACTGTAGACACAACACAGAAAGTAGCTCAATCGGCTCTCGATACTGGCAAAACATACGCTACATCTGCTAGAGGTAACCATCGTTTTTGGTCTGCACATACCATATTCATCAGTTTCTTATTTATCATTTTGTATTTTTTATTGATCCGTAGATTCCGTGACAAATTCAGTAAACAGCACTGTGGAAAGTACTAAAAATGCTGCCAATACCGCTGTAGAGTCCGCAAAAACCTATGTCGATAGTGCGAAAGGTACACACCAGATAGTTTTGATTGTCCCGTGACCAATGTGTAAACCTTGTAACTAACCCCGTGTGTTTGCCAATTAATGCTTTAGATACAGCACAGAGTACTTTCAATCGGCATACGACGCGTCAATGACCGCAGCATACCCTGTGTTCGACATCGGAAAGTCATATTTAGATAATGCCAAAGGTATATGTTGCTTTTTTGTTTGTAAACGACAGCTCCATTTGATCACATGATTACGTACTGTTAATTTCTATCGTAGATACAGTAGCGAGCACAGTAGATAGTACAAAGAAATCAGCTCAGAGCACATTTGACGTGGGGAAAAGTTACGTGGATTCTGCCAAAGGTATGAATTGTGGAGTAGAGTTAGTATCATGGCTTTCAGTGTGTTTTATGTCCGCTATCACATTTTGTAGATACCATACAGAGCACGCTACAGAGCACTGTAGATACGACAAAAAATGTAGCCAACTCCGCCGTTGAAACCGGGAAGACCTATGTAAACACTGCCAAAGGTAAATATTTCATGCATAAATCACCTTAGGCTTTTTGTAATGTCTTAAATCATCGCAAAATTGATCATTTCACTATCGGAAAATATGAATAGATTTTTTATTATTTATCCGTACTCCGTCTTCATCATAACCGTGGTTAATATTCCAATACTTTCAATAAAGTACAGTTACATTAACCAGTGACACATACGGGTGAAATTCGAGGTGGTTTGCGGTTAAGTCAGTATTGCAATTGGAGTGCAGTCTCAAGTTACGTCTTCCTTTTGTGTCGTGGTTTAGTGCGTATTCGAATTAAGTAACACATTTCATCATTTCAATGATTGAATTGATATACTGGGGAATTAGCTTGAATCTGTATTTAAAACAACTTTAGAAAATATACCTACAATATTTAGGCTTTTTATGAGATTGCTTCTCATATATTTAGATACAGTAGCAAACACGGTAGATACAACAAAAAACGTTGCAGCATCTGCTGTTGAAAAGGGCACCACTATTATAGGCACTGCTAAAGGGGTACTCATGCATAGTATTTTCAACAGACTTCCAAAGAAGTAGGTTATTCAATTTGTTTTTTTTTTCTGTAGAAAAGGGCACTGGCCTAATTGGCACTGCAAAAGGTAGAAATAATAGTTAAATAAATTCCTTGTTTTCTTTAAAAAAGGTACATGAATCATTTTTAATTATTTTATAGATACGGTAGCAAACACAGTACATACAACAGTAGATACAACAAAAAATGTCGCGGCATCAGCTGTGGAGAAGGGCACTACTTTAATAGGCACTGCTAGAGGTATCGCTTTAGTTGCTTTTTGTTTTTTTTTCCACTTCGCAAACATTTTTTAATTGCTATTATTCGGTTTATTGTAGATACCGTAGCAAACACCGTTCATACCACTGTAGATACGACTAAAAATGTTGCCGCTTCAGCAGTTGAAAAGGGTACTACCCTAATTGGTAGTGCTAAAGGTAGGACTTCGATTAAATGCTGTTTAATGTTTAAGTTACACGGTTTTTACGCACGTATTTTTTTCCTTTGTAGACACAGTAGCAAACACAGTAAACGCCACTGTAGATACAACTAAGAACGTGGCTGCTTCCGCAGTAGATAAGGGTTCCTATGCCATTGGTACTGCAAAGGTAGAATTTAAATTAAATTAGTCCTTTTTTATTTCCGAGAATCACAGCTAGTATTGCACATTCTTTTTCTTTGTGGAAACTGTAGCGAATACAGTAAATGCGACCGTAGACACAACTAAGAATGTAGCTGCTTCGGCAGTAGAAAAGGGCACATCCCTGATTGGTGCTGCTAAAGGTAGGGATTTGTTTTTATTTGCATTTGTTTCTTATCACAAATATTGTACCTACATCATTCCATATTATCAATAATTGTAGATACAGTATCAAACACCGTACACACAACCGTAGATACGACCAAAAATGTCGCTGCAGCAGCTGTAGAGAAGGGCACAACTCTTATTGGCACAGCTAAAGGTAGCTTCCGTTTTGATCGCAATTCATCCACTGTATTTCCTTTTATGTTGTCCACACTCATTAAATTGCTTTTATTTTTATTTGCTAAATCTATAGGTACAGTAGCGAACACAGTTAGTGCAACAGTAGACACAGGCAAAATGTAGCTTCATCTGTTGTTGAGAAGGGGCGTCGTTGATAGATACAACTAAAACAATCGCGGCCTCCGCAGTAGACAAAGGCACAGCTGTTATCGGCAGTGCTAAAGGTGGTATTTTCTTAATTTTTCCTTCTTGCAAGTTTTGATCTCTCTTTATTATAAAAAAATAACATTATTGGTATTCCCTTTGTAGACACAGTCTCAAATACAGTTCACTCAACTGTAGACTCGACTAAAAATTTTGCGGCTTCCGCTGTCGAAACTGGTTCATCATACATAGGATCAGCTAAAGGTAGTTGTTACTAAATAGACTTAAATAAAACATGCTAGAATCGTTTCATAGTATACTTATGATTGTTTATTTATTGTAGATACTGTATCTCAAACTGTAGATAAGACTAAAAATGTCGCGGCATCAGCTGTAGACACAGGTTTTTCATACGTTGGTGCTGCTAAAGGTATAATAGAGTGCTTTTTATTGTTTGTTGTTTATGATTTACATGATATGTTTATCTATTGTTTTATTTTTCCTTTAGACACCGTAGCTAACACTGTCCATAGTACAGTAGACGTGACAAAAAATGTAGCATCTTCCACTTTTGACAAAGGCGTTTCATTTGTAGGAAGTGCTAAAGGTAGGAAAACTCCTATTAGTATTATTACACCGAATCCAAAAACGTCGTAGAAGACGCCGAAGGTAACTAACATAATATAAAATCAATTGTTTTCCGCTTAACTATTTGTTTTGCCTCTGATCACAATACGCGCTTCAACGAGTTGAGTCAAGGATGAATTAATTCTACCATATAAGGGTAACGTCGTTAGATTTGTGTTTATTTACTTTTAAAATGATGTTTTAGATGTTATTGCGAACAAGTTCAAAACGAAAGAATTCTCGCATCCATTGCTTGAAGGTTACGAAGTGCCGCTCGAAGATTCCGTTGGTACTTGAAACGTTTGTTTTTTCACAGCTGTTTTCGGAACGAAGAATTAACACTAAGAAGTCGCTTCTGTTGAATTACAGTGTGTTTGAATACAGACTTATCAATAACGTTTTATCTAACGCCATGTGTGAGCACTGAAACAATTGAACAATGCTTAGCTTAGGGACGTATTGCTAAGCAATGGTTGTTATAATGTAATGTTTTTCTCAGATACCATAAACACGACTGTAGACACAACGAAGAAGGCGGCTGAAGACGCGAAGGCGCAGGCGCTGAAGGCTGCTGAGGAGGCCAAGGAGAGGGCGCGAGAACTCGCTGCCGAGGCCGCCAAGAACGAGAACTCAGAGGGTAGCAAGTGAGTAAATGTATAAGAAATTTATCTGACTGTAAACTTGTGTATACAGTCTAGATAGTTATTACAGACAAGAAGTTATAAGAAAGAAAAAATTGCGTGTGCTTTACCTAAAATATTTTTGATTTGACTGGTCACCTGATGTTTATTTAGATTTTTTGTTTTGGAATGGCTTAAAATATTTGTAGGTACAGTATTCGTATGCGACTAAATGCGTTATCTCCGAACGACTGTATTGTTTAGTGTTTTAATTTGTTTTCACTGCGATACGCTAATATTATTCTAGCTATGTTACCCAAATATTAGTAACAAAACCGTGTTAAAATCTTGATAATACAAAAATAACTCATTATTACCACATTTCCAAATATTGATAAAGTACCAAAAAAAAACTCAAATAATTATACTGAAATACTAATAGAAATTAAAAAAAACAACAACAAAAAACAATTCTTCAACGAAGCAAAAAGTAATTAATCTAAATTTAAATAAAATATATCTATATCACGTTCTTTCCAGGCACAGCAGTAGAAGAATCCAAGAAGGCGGCGGAGAAGGCGGCCGAGGACGCGAGCAATGCGATCAGCAGCACCGTCGACAACACCTTCAAGCGTGTAGAAGCCGCTACCGACGAGGGTCTCAAGAACGCTGGACAAGTCGTCGACGCCAAGATCAAGGACGCTGACAAGTTCTTGAACGAAAGCGCGAGAACGTAAGTATTCGGATAGACCAACTTTAAAGAGAGGAATAATGTCTTGGCATTGTTAGTCTGTCTAGTCGTCGACAATTCATGGAGAGCTGTCACTTTACCGTATTCGTATAAAAAATGTATGTAATGTCATGATGCCGATGTCGAACCATTTGCCTTACGACAAGTCCTGTCGGTCGTGAATGGTGATCTTAGTTTAGTTTCAGTTTATTTTCTAGAGAAATACAAAATTAATTACATAGTTGATACTAAAGTAAAATCAACAAATTGTAACATTATTGAATTATTACAATCTTTGCATTAGATTCGAGGCCTGCGTCGCGAAGATCATGGAGACTGGCTACGTTGTTTATTTTGTTTTCTTAGGAAAATGTTAACGTTTATTACCTAATAACTCGGTGAATTAAATTAGAGACATAGCTAAAACCTAGGTGTGAGTTGTGAAATTAGCTTGGAGTAATAATAGTACTCTGGGATCGGCATCAACTGCCTTAAGTATTCACAAAGTGGTAAACAAACCAGTACAATATCAAGAAAAACTTCTACAGGTGACATAAGTACATACTTCATACAAAAATCTATTATTGTTAATTATACAATTTATTTAAATTTATTTTGTGTATGCGGAACGCGAAACTAGCCTGTAAGAAATTGCTGCACACAAGTTATATCGACTGTTTTCGTTACAAAGTATTGGTGTTAAAAATTTCTGGTTAGTGAAATACTTAAATAAAATACAATGATAGTGCTATTTAGCGGGACAAGTATAGAGGGAAGATCATATACCTATATGATGGTTCACAATAATCCTAAAACGACGATGACTAACGGAATGTGATTCGTTCTCGCCTCTCTCAATTGTTTTGGCCCAGATTTGACGTTATCCAAATGACTCGCGGCAAATGCTAACGTTAGAGTATAACTTCCTCCTTCGTTGATACACTGAATCATATATCTTTGATATATTGTGGGCTGGAATTTAAAATA
>NW_023595150.1:0-5657 GCF_014839805.1 Manduca sexta | reverse complement strand
TTTATGACTTCCAAGTTCAAAATATACAATTATTTATGTACTATGACGTCATAACAATGCACAAAACTCAAGTTACACGGCACGTGGTGGACAATTACTATAATATGATTGCCAGTACACGCGATTTTTCATAAAATGCTATTATTTTTGTAATTGATCATTTGTTTACATTTCCTTTATAAGTTTTTATCAAAACTTACATCATCTAAATTGAGCATAGAAAGCATTATTGAAGGTCAATGAAATACAAAAATAAAATAGTCCTTCGAAACTCAGTGGATGGAGTAATTGCCAAAAACATAAAAATTGATGCAAATGTATTGTGATTTCATTGGGAATTAGGCTACGAGAGCAGCAGGCAGATACAACGACATAACTTTACGAATAGGAATTGCTAAAAGCAACTTGCTTATCAATTTTTAAATTGGTAAGTGCTGTTTCTAAACTATTATTTGATGTCAAAGCATCCATAATCTTTCTTCCGATGTACAAAATAACATAAATTCTATATGCAAATGGCTCTTGGTTAATTCACCTCTTAAATTCCCCTTCAGTATAAATTAAAAGCACCAAATGCTGTGCGTAATATTATTTCGAGACAATTGCTAGCAACATTTTTAACCTGTGGTGATTTAGGGACTTTTAGGCGGGAAGTCAAATAAGGCGGCAATTTTTAACTTATCGCTTAAATTTTATTTTTTTTTGCTAGTAAATATTATAAATACTTTGTAATATAGTTTTGTAAATAAAGTATTCCACAATGGGTCCTCCCAATGATGGAGAGGACCCTGAGATATCAAAAAAGGAAATATGCAAAAATTTCCACCAGTGATCCTAAGGCCAGTAATTTGGACAAATATAAAATTTTTATAAAGCCTAATTATAAGAGAGACTTTTCCTGGAAAATGGTACTTGTGAATATATAGTTTATGTTGAGTCGACTGAAAATGAAAAAGTGGGGAATAAAAACCTATTACATTAACAAATCTGTTTTGTGACAATGTCAAAGGCATAATTGAGTACACAGAATAAATGCTTTAAAAATTGGTGTATCCTTCAAAACAGCAGGAGCTGCCAACAGTTTTTGAAAATGGAGGATTTTTTTACTAAAAAATAAATTAAAAGCTTTCATTCCCTCCTATCTAACTGAAAAATGGGAGTATTAAGATATGTACCCAAAGACATGAGTAACGAAGAGATATACAGGAATATCAGCTGTGACAGTGAAATTATTTCAATCAAAAAGAATGATGAGGAAAGTGGATGGTATATTAACACCTATGGGTACAGTCATAGTAACATTTGCCTCAACATCCTTACCCCAGTATGCTTATATAAAATTATTTAGATATCAAGTTACCCAATATATACCTCCACTCCTTCAATGTTTCAAATGCCTTAAATTTAACCATTCTGCAAAGGTATGCCGAGGAATCCAAAATTGCTCATCATGTGCTGGAAAGCACTCTTATAAAGAATGTGACGTGGAAGAAATAGTGTGCATAAATTGTGGGGGTAACCACTTAGCAGTGTCCAGAGATTGCCCAATAAAAAAGAAGAAAATGGAGGAGAAAAACAAATATTTCCAGAATTGTATGCCACTGTTGTGAGTACACCACTTATCTATAATGACAAATCTTTCCCTGCATTGCCCACAAAAATAAATACAAATAATTCTAAAGATAATGAACTTAATGTACAGGAAATAGCTAATAATGATATTATTCTTAAGGCAATAGTGAAATCCATTGTTACTCTAGGTAATAATTCCGACAATACTCCACTTACTACTAAGAAAATTAAAGAAATATTCTTATCAAATTTAATTTAATGGATAATTATTTACAAATATTACAGTATAATATACAAAGTTTGCAGAGTAAAAAGCCTTATTACAAAATTTATTAGTTGAAAAGTCTGTTGACATTTGTCTTCTTAATGAGACTTGGATAAAACCCAACACTAGAATTCCAAATTTCCCATCATATAATTTTCATTATAAAGTAAACCAACCCCCTCATCATGGAGTCGGTATACTAATCAAACATGGTTTACAGTACAGTATAATAGACACTTTGTATCATGAGTCCATACAAAATATATGTATTTCATTAAAAACTGGCACAAGTTGTATATATTTACTTTGTATTTATTGTCCACCCACTAATCAATTTGATGATTTAAAATTGAAGAGACTTATAAATTCCTTACCAAGGCCTTGTGTTATAATGGGTGATTTTAATGCTCATCATATGGCTTTTGATCTAATTATGACAACAATAGGGTAAATGCTTGTTTAACCTTATAGACGATTGTGATTTATGCATTTTAAATGATGGATCTACAACAACGGTCCCTTATCCTGGTAGACAGGCTGCTGCATTAGATTTGGCTCTTACTAGTTCTTCTATTGCTCATCTTTGCAATTGGTATGTTCATGATGACCCAATGGGTAGTTACCACCTTCCAACTTTTCTTGAGATAAATGTGCAACCATCATCATACTGTGTCTCTCCTGTAAATGAAAGTAAATATATATATAGCAAAGCAAATTGGTCTGAATACTGTTCTCTGAGTGAAAACGGATTTTCGCATTTGGATCTGGTCAATGATAGTTCCCTAACATTGTATAATAATTTTGTTCAAATATTAAAAAAGAAAACCTGTTCCATGGTGGAATCAGAACTGTACTGATGTCGTAAATAATTCTAAGAAAGCTCTGAAAGATTATTTTTCACAGCCTACAAAAGAAAATTGGATAAAATATAAAAAGTTAGATGCTGCTAAGAAAAGAATATTAAAAGAGGAGAGCATTACTTCTTGGCAAAACTTATGTGGTAGTTTCAACAGACTAACACCAATTTCTCGAATATGGGGATATGTTAGAAAATTTAAGAGGATAGGGATTAGTGACAAAACAGAAATTTTAATGATGACTGGGTTCCTGATTTTATAAATAATTTAACAGACACAACACAAATCAGTCAAGATAGGTTAACTTGTTTATTTGAAAGTGCAACTGAAACTGATATTAACACATTTCTTAATAGTACATTTAACTTAAATGAATTACATATATCTTTGAAATCTAGAAGAGATACTACTCCGACCAGACAACATTCCATATTTATTGGTTAAAAATTACATTTGAATGCACAAATCATTTTACTTAGTATTTACAATAGAATGTGGAAGGAAATAGTTATACCAACTACCTGAAAACTCAATGTGTCATTCCTATATTAAAACCTAATAAGCCCATAAACAGTGCAACATCTTATAGGCCAGTTTCATTATCTTCATGTTTGGGTAAACTATTTGAAAATATGTTAAAATTAAGATTAGATTATTTCATTGAGTCAACTAATGTAATTCCTTCAGTACAGTTTGGCTTCAGAAAAGGCAAAAGTTGTTCTGAAAGCTTTGTATCATTAATATTTGACATAAAACAAGCTAAATTAAGTCACTCCAATATGGTATGTGTATTTTTAGATGTAAAAGGTGCTTTTGATAATGTTAATATAGAAGAACTCATTCAGATTTTACACAACACATGCTACCTGCCCAAGTTTTAAAGTGGTTGTATAACTTTATGAGTGATAGAACTGTATATGTGAAGTATAATGACAAACTGCATGGGCCTAGATGTGTAAATAGAGGTGTTATGCAAGGGGCTACACTGTCGCCACTATTATATAATTTATATACCTCAGAAATTTCAAAATATGTTGACACAACAAATGTTAAGATCCTACAATTTGCAGATGACTTGCTTTTGTATAGCACAAATCAAAATTTGCATGTTGCTCAAAGTAACATTAACAATGCACTGAAACAGTTGTACAATTTCTATCATAATAAACTTAAACTTGATATTAGCCCTTCAAAAAGTTCAGTTTTAGTTTTTAGTAAACAGTTAAATGTAGATGATGGTAAATATTTTTACAACACAACTCAAATTCCATTGGTAAAACAACACAAATTTTTAGGAGTTATTATTGATGATAAGCTTAAGTTTGATGAACACATTAAACATATTTGTAAAAAGCATTAAATGGTATTAATTTTTACTAAGACATTTAGCAGGCACTTACTGGGGTCTGACCCAAAACAGTGGCTATGTTGTATAAGAGTATAATTAGAAGTCACTTTGACTACAGCTGTTTAGCATACATGAATGCTAGCAGAACTCATTTAAAGAAGTTAGATGTGATACAAAACATGGGCCTGCGACTCATTTGTGGAGCTATGAGATCAACACCTATTAACTCACTAGAAATAGAAACTTGTATACCTCCTCTGGTTTTGCGTAGATTACAGTTGGCCCAAAGATTTTATTTGAAAATAGTATCCTTAAACAATAGCATTCTTCACAAACAACTCGAATTGAGTCCTCTGGACATAGAACCAGTCTCATCTAATGTAGTCACTGCTCCTTCACTTGTACATGGGACAATACCTGAAATCCAAACAATTTATAACTTGGTTAAAAAGAATTCTAAGCATATTCAAAAATATAGTAACTGGTCATTGTATGCTAATTCATTTAAAGTTCTTATTGATTGTCCTATAATACATGTAAATACTGTACATGACAATACTGATTTTTAGAATTTAAGAATAGCAAAATAATTATTATTTATTATATACAGATGGATCCAAAACTGATAGTTACTGTACAGCAGCATTTTATGATCCTCAACTTAATTATACAAAATGTATTAAGATAAGTACTAACTGCAGTATATTTACAGCAGAGGTATATGCAATTTATTGTGCATTGCTCTATGTAAATACGACTGTAAGTAATATTTTAATAATTTCAGATTCTAAGAGTGTTTTGTGTTCATTAAATAATTTCCACATTTCCTATAAAATAAATTATTTGGTGCACGCTATTAAAAATAAGTTAACTCAACTCCGAGATGAGAAACACCTTAATATAGAATTTTTGTGGGTTCCATCACACAGTGGCATACGTGGAAATGAAATAGCAGATAAGGCAACCCACGCGAACCCTGATGAGGATCACACAGAGTCGATGAAGGTCCATTTTACCGATTATTACAGCTTGTACAAAAGTAGCAATAAACTGTTATGGAAAGAATACTGGGACTTTACCCTGCAGACCAAAGGAAAATGGTACAGCAAAATACAGAAAGAATTACCAACGAAACCTTGGTATCATCAACACAAATATATTGACAGAAAGTTTTTTAGCTGCATCACACGCATGAGGTTGGGACACTGTTTGACTCCAGCACATCTTTATAGACTTCATATAGTGAATAGTAACAGATGTTCTTACTGTAATCAAGCAAATGCTGATTTGAGATCATATCGTACTTCGGTGCCCTGCGTTTGAATTGACCGTTTATTATTAGCGAACGATTTATGTGATAGTGGTACATGTGTAAATAATAATAGCATTGAAAGTATTCCCCGCCAATTGGAAGATATATTATCCAATACTCCAAATGTATAAAGCTTTGTTTATCTACATTAGTCGTACTATTAAGAAAATTTAATTGTAATTTGTATCAAAACTTCTATTTGTATTTTTTAACTAAGAACTATTTGTTTAATATAGTAGATAAAATAATTTATGTATGCGTCTGAAGGACTTGTATCCATGGACAGAAATAAATTAAAAAAAA
>NW_023595149.1:0-5660 GCF_014839805.1 Manduca sexta | reverse complement strand
AAAATTACTACAAAATGTACAAAAAAGTATGTTGCGTGCTACATTGTGTATGTAAGTGGATAGAGGTACTATGTTAGTAAAGTGTCCTATGTAACTATACTCTCAGTCCAAATGTGTGAAGGTCATTGAGGTTGCGTACACATAAATTCACTGAGTTTAACACTTATTTTTTGCGACTGCGCTGTCCTTACTTCGAGTTATTGAGACGTCCGTGGTGAATGTTTTCATTATATTGTTAAAAGAAACATCGTATTGGCGTTTTAAATATCGTTTGTTAAAAACGGGCCGTTCGTACGAATTTATGCCTTTTGTTCGTTGGTTCCGCTCTCGGTTGATTTGAGATAAATACACGATTTATTGGTGTTGGTTCGTCTTCGTTTCGTACAGTTGTTTTAAGTCTTTTTTTAGCCGAAATTGATTTTTGATTGAAGATTTATTATTAAAACATACGATTCTGGTGCTGATGTAAAGACTAATATGAAGATAATCATTATTATGATCTGTGCTAAAGTAAGCTTTATCATTTCATAAACAATTAAAACTAATGAAAATTCAAAAAATATAGGACATACTTTGTATTAGATGTTCATGGTAATAGGTTCTAGTATAGTAGGCCATAGATAATACACCCATTAGGTGAAAAACAAAGAAAAAATTATATCAATACGCAAGATGAAGTAACAAAAGAATAAAACAAAAAAAAAAAAAAAAAACCTTTTTCCATTTTATCTTCACACCTGAGTGAACGGGACAATGCGTCGTGGTAATTAATAAAGCGTTTTCAAAACGTAAGGGTGCGAAATTGTGCACGCATTTGATTTATGTTCGCGTGGTTTGCGTTAAAAGCAAAGTCGTTCCACGTACGCTAAGGGAGTGCGGCGCGGAGGGTTAAATTGTTATTGCTTTTGCGGAATTAGCGGAAAACAATTCCGCCCTCCGCATTCTACAGCACAATGCACTGACAAATTGTGTTTTAATACGATACCCATTTTTTGTATTTCGAATGCCGTTTTGTTTTTTTTTTCGTTGTGGCCAGTAATGGGGTTAATTGCGACTGGACGTATTGGAACTTTTTTAAGTTTTTTTTTATACAATACAACTGTTTTATTGCATTCGCAAAAAAGTCTAGATTTTACTAAACCAATTAGAGTTTTCATAAGTCTCGTATTGAGATCGAATGAAACCTTTTGATCGTAGTCGTCGAATTTTTCAATTAAAAATCACACGCGATTCCCATGATTGGAATTTGCATTCGAAATAGAGATAGACCGGCCGCCAATCATATCGCCGGTAATAAGTCTGACGATTCGATGGTGCACTTGCATACCACTTCCGAAATCAAGTGTTATAGTTACACAAACTTTTTGTCGATATATAATATTTTCCAACTCGGACTACCTTGGTGGCGTAGTTGTATTGCATGCCGGTATAATAGCGCTCTGAGGTCCTGGGTTCGAATCCGGGTCGGGCAAAGTGATATTTGGGTTTTTCTGCTCAGTATCAGCCCGGAGTCTGAAATTTGCCCGATATGGCGATAGGCTCGCCCCATCACATCATGGGACGGAACATACTTGGTGAAAAGTGGTGCCCTAAGTTGCGCCTCTGCATACCCCTTTGGGGATGAATGCATGATGTTATGTAATATTTTCCATACAAATTATAAACTCACATTTACCCCCTTAGAGGTTGAAGTCGATAACCTTTCGTATGAGTTGTATGTACAATCGGCCAAGTTCGTGCTAGTACACTTCCAAATACATTTTGCTTGACCGGTCTAAAGTCGAGATATTTAGACACGCCCCTGTCTCATATTTCACCAATTACGACAGTTTTCGAGATGTGCGAAAGGAACAGCAGATAACTCTTATTGTTTACTATAGTTGTATTTTACTGATTGACGACGCGCACGCAACTATTGAGTAACATTTTGCTCACATTTATTTTTTCGTTTACGGCCATCGATATCTTGCCACTACGTAGACTTATGTTCGTTTACTGGAAGCTTGATTACTTAGTCGCCGACCTGTCCTGTGACTACTGCACCATGGATTATATATTCCGTGAATTAAATCTTACGGTAAGTAAAACAGTCATACTATACTATATAATATTTTAATATTAATTTTAACTAGTGGACGTTAATATGGGGAAAAATATCGTCAGCACAGAGAACTAATAATTAAAATTTTGCAGTTTTTGAAAATCGCGGTTTATGGCTTTTTTATTATTGGTCATCATAATTAATTATATTTAAAGCCAACATAAACCACCACCTTTCTAAGCTCTTTTAAATATAATTATAATATTATTGAGTTTTGATGAATACTTATTCCTTTGATTGTGTAAAACAGACTTCAATATGCTACTTATTATATTTTATATTAATCCTTAAGTTATCCTATCTATCGTAGGGTCAAATATGATTACTGTCATTGGTGTGTTTTGCCAAAAAATTAACATAGTGCTATTAATCAAACTTATAGTAATCTTTGTAGTATGTTATTTAAGTTGCTTTACGTATAATCAAATGTCAAAATATTGAAAAAATTATAATTGGAAAACTAAAAGTACTCAATGCAAAAATAAACTACTTCGACGGGTATACTCACTATAGTTATAGGTGTTACCTATCTTTTCTTGATCTCAGTTAAAAATTCAGAGTTTTCGATATTGAAACAGCAGTAGCATTAAGCGTAACTTTTACCGTCGACTTTTAATAGTAAACTCTAATTTAATGTTGGGAATATATTAAGACAGGCCGGTAAGCCTTTTAGTCCAGTCAATAAGCTCAAAAAGGTGTCAATTTATGTATTATAAAGATCCAAAAATATGAGTGATAGCTCATTCGATTTGGATAACATGACGTCTAGAAAAATAATCTTTAGTGTTCATTGGCACTTAAGAAATACATTTGTTATTAAGAGGATAAAGAGGTTCTTCGATAACTTAAAAAATATAAATATTTAAGAAATAAGGAGGAAATTTCCAATTTAAAGAAGACACGACGCCCGAAATTCTATCTCCTTTATTAATAATTTTTATTTAATGCCAAAAATATAGACGAGTATAATTAATTTATGTATAGGCGGTAATTTGTTTTTATTACAGTAATATTGCATAGCCAACATTTTTATTGCTGCACATGTGCAGTTTAAAAGTGTAAAGATTTCACATAAAAAGGGTCTTTGTTAGAGGACGACATTTTTATGTTTTGTTAACCGGTTCCACGTCGACGCCTTTATCGGAAAGCGGCAGCCATTGTTTATTGAATTTAGACGAGTTTAAAGATTTTAAGTAGTGGTATTATGATTTCTTACTAGAGTAATTAACTATGTCGGCGCGTTTGTAAGTTCCGCTTATAGACGTTTAAGTTCCACCCAGTTTAACCCAGAGGTTTCTGTTATTATTGTTTCTTTTACAACTACATAATATGTAGCACTGAATTAAAGTAGAATTACAATCCGATTTAATGCAATTTGGGATTTTTATCTCAATAAAATGTGTGCAATTATGGAAAACAGAGCTGATTTTTTTTTACTGACTTTGGATTATTTCATACTTGACCCACGTATTTTGTGTCGGCCGCACTGGCGTTCTGCTCCCATATAAATTTTATTATTTTGGCACTGTAGTCATTACGTTAAAATATTATTAGAATAATAGATTTTAGTAATTAATATATAATTTAATTGTATTACAGAGAACCACTGTCCCTCGATGGATACACTAGGATGCGGATGAGAGCTCCATCGCTAACCGATCCAGAGCGCACACTCTACTCAACCTGCCTGCTGAGCGTATCAAACTTGTAATGAATACAATTAAATCATATCACTGAAGTAACAAAAAAATGTGTTTTATTTACATAGACTTTCTACGAAATTTCATTTTACATGTGTATCTCATTATTTGTTGGTATTGCAAATATATTATCTACTATATTCGATTTTAACTATTGATAATTATATATCGTAGCGATATGTGCGTGAGCCTCATCGACTGGTTCACAAAACGAGCCTATTGAAATAAATCATTTTATTTGAAAGATTTGATTGTGAGATTTAAAAAAAAATATTTACTTTAAATTTTACACTTAAAATGCTTAAATTTATGCAAACATAAACGTTATTACATTTGGAAGGCATCCCGAAAAAAGTTAAGTAATCAAAAATCTTGTTTAGTTATCTCTGAAAATAATTACTGCGAATAACATTTTTTTTCAAATTTTCTTATTTTTAAAATTTTTCCCTTTATATCCGCAAATGATAATAATAACACTTACTTATGTAAAAAACAGGTTATATCTTTTGACGAATCGTGAAATTATTTGTATGAATTACTCAGCCATGACTTTTCTTTCTTATTTTCTTATCAATGAAGGGTCTAAAATTATTATTGTAATGACTCCAAGTTACTAATTTTTGGCACATTATTATTCAATAAGTTTGAGGTTGGTTGAATTTATTCGAAACAAAAACCAGCGCCCATACAAAAACGGACATGTCCTTTAAAAGTAAATAAAATGTTCAAAAAGCATAAAAAATTGAGAAAAATATAATAATTTGTAATAATGAAACGAATAACAATAATTTATGATTATGAATGATTGAACGAATTAAATAAACTGAACTGTTTAAGTAATTTTTATAA
This sequence comes from Manduca sexta, assembly GCF_014839805.1. Lineage (NCBI taxonomy): Eukaryota > Metazoa > Arthropoda > Insecta > Lepidoptera > Sphingidae > Manduca > Manduca sexta. The sequence goes on along the minus strand of NW_023595149.1, from coordinate 1,010 downwards.
TTCAAAATTCAATCATAATATGCAGCTATTAAATCGGTAAAAAAATCAATAACTGTAAGTTGATTATAGACTTTGGGTTTTAACTGAGCGAAAACTAAATAATTGGCTAAAGAAAGTAACTAAAATTTACAAACTGGACATGTGCAGCAATAAAATGTTAGCCTTGTAATAAGAATAAGAATTCAAATCAACGCCTACACTTATAATCTTTAAATGCCTCTAAATTCAATAGCATAACAATAGACTCAGTTTAACGATAAATGCGTCCACGTAAGACCGGTGTCAATACAAACATTTAAAAATGCGCTCTTTAACAAACCATTTTTATGTGATATATTTATTCTTTTCAAACAACATCTGCAGCAATAAAAATGTTGGCCTTTCAATATTACTCTAATAAAAGCATATTACCGCCTACACATAAAAATCTTTTAAACTCGCCTCAAATTCAATAAATAATAATCGCTGCATACCGATAAATAGTCCAAATAACTACTCAAAAAGGTGTTAAATAGTTCAAATTAGGATTAAAAAAAATTATTTCATATTTAAGATAAAAAAAGATCATTAAGAGGAAATAAAAGAAAACAATATCTCCAAGAAGCTAATAATTTTAGGTCAATTATTTTAACTTTAATGTTAATACATATTTGTAAATACAGAGATTGGAATAAAATGTTATCGTCTAAGTTTTTGAAATGAAATAAAATAACAATTCAAATAATGAAATCTATTAACATTTATTATTATAATATGAATTATTGAACGAATTGAATAAACTGAACAGTTTAAAATTTCCACGATTCAAAATTCAATCATAATATTATGCAGCCATTGAATTTATTTAATAAATTAATTATAGACTATGGGTTTAAAAGAGACCGAAAACTAAAAAACGGCTTAAAAAGTAGTTAATCATAATTTACTCACAAAAATATGCTTTCAGTGACAAATATGGCGGAAATTGCTTTAAAAATTATTATTTTTTAATACAACATAAAGTTTGGTTT
>NW_023595148.1:0-5672 GCF_014839805.1 Manduca sexta | reverse complement strand
AAAAACAAGAAAGTGTAAATAATTATAATTTTTACTGAATCTCTAGAACAATCATTCATATCAAAATAAAAATCTATTTATTTTGCTAAAACATGCTTTATATTATGATTGAATGTGAATGACAATTGTTTTGACAATATGAATATAATCGATGCCCATCTATCGATAAATTCTTCTTCTTCTTTGATTACTGGCGACGAGCTTGATTATGAAGCTATTCCGCCAATGTCACGTTGTTTCAGACTGCAGATTACTGAGGTATTAATCTGGGTATTAAAGTTGAATGTCTTTATGATGAAGACTTTTGTTAATGGGAGAAGATAAACGAAGGGGATTTGACAGTTCCATAGATATAACCACTACGTTAAGACAGTTATTGAGTGACAGTTGACTCTCTTTTTTTCCTCGTAGCGTATTGAATTGATGTTTTCCCAAATGTTAGTGATCTACAACAACATGTATATGATAAGTAGACATCACGCATATAAATATTATTTCAAACCAATAAATAAATAACACCACATGCATTAGATATAACTAAACGTACAGAAACATTTGACACTTATGACTAAAAAGTTAGAAAGGACTTTAGACTTAGACAGTTACCTATGTTATAACTTTATTTTGTTAATTTCTATAAATTTACATAGCTGTCTAACAAAGGAGAGTCTACTAAGGAGAGGATACACTTGAAACTAGTGGGGCGGGAGACGTTATCAGGAAGAATATTATATAGGGATATCGTAATTTGGGACAATTAAAGAATAAATGATCGGCGCTTCCTTCCTCCAAGCCACATTCACAAAGTGAATGGTCTCTAACCCTTAATTTTGCCAGATGAATCGGGGTGCATGCATGGTCGAAACGAAGACGACAGATAGTGGAAATAGCAGTTTTGTCCAATTGACGGAACTTGAAAAACCATGGTTTGACTGGGATATCTGGAACAATGTCTCCATAGTATTTTCCCTTCACCGATTTAGATACCCGCCACTGCTCATTCCATGTGCGAGTTAGTCGAGTACGTGACAAAAGACATAAGTCTTGGCTGAAGTAATTGTAGTATTCCAAGGAACCACTCTGAGTCGCAAATTTTGCACAGGAGTCCACAGTTTCATTGCCATGAATCCCTTCATGACCCGGAATCCAGGCCAGTACTATTTTAAGGTTATGTAGAGCACACTCAAACAATGTCTGTCTTATTTTCAAGGTAATAGGGAATTTAGATTTGGAGCGGAATGGATTGGACATTATGGCCTGAAGACTACTTAAAGAGTCGGAAAAATTATAGATTTATCTAATTTATGATTGGGCAAATCGAACAGCTTCAAGTATTGCTATAGATTCCCCTGTAAATACAGAGGTACAGGGAGGAGATTTAAAAGAAAGTATGATGCGTGAATTAGGAATCCAAACAGCCGAACCCACGCACGCGTCATCTGATAATTTAGAGGCATCGCAAAACATTGGTAACCAACCCTCCCATTTTGAATTCAATATCTCATTAAAAACAATGTTTGCCTCAATTGTACCTTTATTTATGCCGAAATTGAGAAGGACAGAGGGTTTAAAAATTAGGGCCTTATAAGGAAGGGAGTACAAAGGACTAAGTGAGGATTGGAACGTTGGGCAAGATAATTGAGAAAAACTGCGGAAACTAAGAAGAAGACAAGGCATGGACCGTGGATTACTTGGAAGTGACTGTGAAAGAGTTCTAAGTTTATCTAAAAGAGGGTGAGAAGTAGATTGAACAATTTTAAAGAAAATCTGTCACACAGGTACTGGCGACGGATATGAAGGGGGGGTTCAACGCACTCCACTTGCATGGCATTGATAGGAGTAGATTTCATAGCCCCCATAATTATACGTAAACATCTAGCTTGTATTTTATCCAAACTATTCAAACCTGCCTTATTACAATGGTCTAGCAGAAAACAGCCGTAATCCAGGTGACTTCTGATAATTGCATTGTATAGCAATTTTGAGAGTAAGGATGTGACCCCACCAAACTCCAGACAGGGAACGCAAGATGTTAATCATTTTTCACATTTTGGGAAATGTAAAGGCAATGGGGATACCGGTCATCCTCGAATCTAGTATAATGCCTAGAAATTTGTTTGATAGATCTGAGTAATGACTGTCATCAATAAGGATTTTAACAGGGGAATATTTTTTTGTAAACAACACTGAATTGCATTTTGATGTTGATAGGGTGAGACCATGAACATTTAACCAATCACCCAGATATGCTAGTGCCTGGTTTAAGTCAGATTCTACACAGTGGATAAATTTGGAAGATGAGTAAAGTACGAGGTCATCTGCGTATTGTAGGACTTGACAGTAACTGTTCACCACTACATCAAGATCATAAGTATAAATGTTGTAAAGCAGAGGACTCAGTACTGAACCTTGAGGTAGGCCTTCCAGACAGTTCTAGGGTAAGAATGTTATTGATTTTAATTTTACCACTGATCTGCTCGTCATCAAATTAAATATGAAATGTACCATCTTCTCAGGACACTCAGCTTTAGAAGTTTTTCTCTGAGAACCGGAAGAAGAACATTATCATATGCAGAAGTGATGTCTAAAAGACACCTAAAAGTACTCTTTGTTTTGGAAAGAGCGGTAAATATCAGTTGTAAGAATGCTAAGACTGTCTAGAGTACTCATTCCTTTCCTGAATCCAAACTGCGTATCTGACAATTTGCCTGAGTTCTCCATGAACCAATCCAATCGATGTTTGAGCAAATGTTCTGAAATTTTAAGTAATATAGAGGAGAGGGCTATGGGTCTATATGAAGAAGAGTGAAGAGGATTTTTACCTGGTTTGAGAAGAGGTATAATAATTTGTGTTTTCCATGCATCGGGAACAACACCAGTTTCAAAATGATTAATCAGTTTTAGGTAAAACTGTTTGCAGTTATCATTAGCTCTTGTCAAGAATGAATAGGGAATGCCATCAAGCCCAGGAGAAGAGTCGACAAGGCCGTCTAAAGACAATTGCAATTCTTCAAACGAAAATGGGGATGCTAGGGGTGAGTTGAAGGAAGAGGAGGATATAAGAGGGGAAGACAGGAAAAGTCTGGGACTGAAGGAGGGGCAATTTTAGAAGAAATGAGTCGATCCAAGTGGAAGGATCATTGGATGGGGTATTAGAAAAATTACGGGCAGATCTAAACCTTTTATTTGACTCCAAACATATGATGAAGGGAATTTGGGTGACAGACTTTCGCAAAACCGCATCCAACCCTGCTTTTTAAGGGATAATAATCTGCGGAACGGGCCGACATTTGTTGAAAAGAAATGAAATTCTCTGTCGTCATTGAAGAGTTATATTTAATTTCAGCTTTGTGGCGTTGGTGAATAATGCTCGTGCACTCTGCATCCCACCATGGCGGCGACTTTTGGATGATTTGCCTTTTTAAGTGGAATGTGAGAGTCTGCAGACGAAGAAATCGCCTCAACGAATTTATTATATGCATCTAAAGGGTGTAAATTACTATTGCCAGATATAACATTTAATTGAGAATCGAGGGATGCTACATATGATGGCCAGTCAGCCCCAGATAAACGATATTTGGAGGAGAGGAGAAGGGATTTTGAAGAGGAAAATTAAGTGGACGGAGAATAATTGGAAAATGGTCACTGCTAAAACTGTGGGGACTTATTTCCCAATGTAGTAGAGACGCAAGAGATGCAGAACAAATGGATAAATCTACAACACTCTTTTGATTCTGAGAAGGGTAAACACGACGGGTAGGAGACCCCTTCATTGATAACACAAAATTAAAATCATCCAATATTTCGAGAAGAGGAAAGGAGACACGGTCACACCGATAGGACCCCCATGATGTATGGTGGCAATTAAAATCGCCCATGATTATCATAGGACTAGGAAGGAAGATAAAATAGAACGAAGTTCAAGGAATATGAAGGAAGAAGGATGAGGGATGTAAATAGAAACAAAAGAAATGTTAAAACACCTCACAGCCACGACATTAAAGTTTTGACTATGAGGAGGAACAGCTAACTGGGTATAAATGAGGGACTGACTTACAAATAAAGCACTTCCATAGCCATCGTCCCTGTCATCCCGAAAACCTGCAAAATCCAGGGACTCGAAAATGAGAGCCAGGGACAAGCCAAGTCTCGGAAATAGCAAGGATAGATGGGGAATATTTAGAAATCATAAGAGAAATTTCATGATTCTTATTGCGGATACTCTTACTGTTCCACTGAAGAATCTTAATTGATCCATTGTTAACAAGGGAAAAAATTAATTGTAATTTATTGGCAACGTTGGTCGGTAAGCAATCAGAATATGTGGATATAATAGTGAATACTAGATTTATAAGACCTTCTAGAAGGTTACTTTCTGGGAGAGAGTCATCTACAGGAGTATTCAAAGCAGCCATTTTGTTGTGAATAGGCAGTATAATAAGTGATATCATAATGTAACACTCTATTATATATCTTACATAATTGGGCTCGGGATAGATGGGTGGAGAAAGTAGTTGTATTGTATGAAGAAGGTTTAGGAGGTGAATTATTGGGTGAAGGAGAAGGCATACAGTGGGGAAGATAGATTAGGAGCAGCTTTGATAGCTTGTGAATAAGAGTTATTAGGTTTAAATGGGAGGATGCCATGTCAAGACACATTGTCCCTAGACATGAGCATTTTTATATTTTTTGTCTGTCATGTTCAGGACAGCTTTTGTGTGTGGCAAAATGACTACCAGAACAGGAAGTACATTTAGCAGATTGCATGTCCACCGAGCATGAGTCACCTGGGTGTGGAAGAGAACATTTATAACATCTAGTTTTTGACCGACATTGGTTTTAATGTGACCAAAACCGCAGCAGTTAAGACATTGAATTGTGGAAGTATATATATATCCACAGGAAGAGAGTTATAGAAGTAATATACGTAAGAGGGTAATTTTGTGACAGAAATGTAATTACAATAGTTTGAGTTGGTAGCCAACTAGGAGCACCATCTGTAATTACCTTTCTGCTGAGTCGTCTCGCTTTAATCGCTTTACCACATCCATCTGGAACTTCTATGTATTTAATGAAGTCATCCATGGAAACCTCAACAGGAATTCCTCGAACTACTCCCAACCGGGTCACATTGTATGAGGATTGAAGAAACATAATTATTGAGTGATAAAGTAGGATTAATTAAAAATTATTTGCATCAACAGCAGTAAGAAATTCAATAGAAATTCTGTTGCGACCCACTTTTTTACCCCATTTTTCATTATGTTTGGTATTTTATGCTTGAACAAAACCGGCCAAAATTAATGGGTCTGATGGTCGATCCAGATGAAGGATCAGTTTCAACACGAGACACATGAACGATAAATGGTCCTGTGCTTGAATCAGGGTAAGAACTCAAAAGTTCCTTGTAACTTGTGTGAGTGAATGAGGTTTGAATGGAAGGGCATTCAAGGACCGGTTGTGCTGAACTATTTTTTGGTGGGATGATTGTCTCCGAGGAGTCATCGCTTTGGCGTTTATAGGCCGATTGTCTAGCCACACTAGTATCAGGTGCAGGAGGAAATAACATCCATAGCAACCGTTTGGGAAATATCCGGGGATCGGGGGTCCGGAGGTGATATGTCCATTGTTACTATATGAGATAGTACAAGGACTAATTAATACACAAAACA
>NW_023595147.1:0-5703 GCF_014839805.1 Manduca sexta | reverse complement strand
GCATTAAGTCTTAGTCCACTACTCTAGCTTAGTGCGGATTTACTGACTTTATATACCCTCAAAACTCTTTTAGAGTACTTTTCAGGTATGCAGGTTGGCATACGATGTTTTCTTTCATCAAAGCAAGCAATAAAACACTTAAAATACTCACATACCTTATGAAAAATAAGATATGCGTGCCCTTGGGTTTTGAACCTGCGGACATTCATCTCGGCGGTCCGTTCCACTCCCAACTAGGCTATCGCCGTTTTATTTAAGTAAACATTATAATATTAATATCTATTGTAATACAGAAGAATAATTACAACATCTCCTCTCTCTCTCTCTCTATAAATTATAAACTATACTATAATTATTTACCAAATATTTTATCCAAAGTACTACGTTTCAAAGACATACCGTTATGAAATTGTCTTCGAACGCCAAACTTAGGAATATTACAAACTTCCCACTACACTTTTACCTAACCAACCTATATCAGTCCGTCATTTCATCATATTCTTTTTACTTTACGACAAATAAAAATGCCGCTTTTAATGGATAAAAGAATATATTAACCGTAACTTATCGGGAGAAGATAACATAATTATACGCAGTACAGACACTTTGTTCCGACATGTTACAGAGTCAAGAAGTGATAATTTCATCTGAAACTTGTCACACAGAAATTACTCCCTTGTTTTAGAATTCGTCAGACTACTTAATGAGTATTATTAGTTAATTTCGCGCCGTGTGTAATTTAGCGCATGGCCTCGGGTGACAAGATGTTATCACTCCTAATTATATTATATGCTCGTATTTCGCACTTAGAGTACAAGGCACTTTGGTTGAAAATTCAAATTAAATTGTACGATGCTAAATGCGGCGATAGCCCAGTTATGGAACGGACTACCGAGACGAATGTTGGCAGATTCAAAACCAAGGGGCACACATCTAACTTTTCTAAAATTATGTGCGTATTCTTTGTGAATTATCGCTTGCTTTAACGGTGCAGAAAAACTATAGGAATATAAAGGGTGTGTGAAGTCTACCAATCCGCACTAGACCAGCGTGGTGGACTATGACTTAAACCCTCTCGGCAGTACAGGAAGCTCGTGCCCAACAATAGGACAGTATTTAATACAAGGCTAGTGTTATAAATGTGGCATGGAAGTTGTAGACGTCTATTTTTTTAAATACCTTGTATTCTCGTATCTACGTCCGTAGCTGACATGATTTTCTACAATAGTTAGTGCATATTGAAAACAAAAAATGGTTGCGAATGACAAGTATCTTATCGATAAGTCTGCCACCAAAGACATTCCCATATATTTTTGTTTTATATTAACGTTAACGATTGTAGAAATACATCTTGGCCACGGACCTAGGTAAGTACTTGTTATGGGATAAAAATATGGGTGATTCTCTAGAAATTACATCATCCATCAAGCAAAATCTTGCCGAATTGTAATTATATAAACAGAAAAGCATTTCACCATTTTTACCTTTCCTTGATAAGTAAGTACCTAATTACGCAAAGCATGTTGTATAGGTATGCTTACCTCGGTAATAGGAAAATATCTTTAAAACTTCCAAGACGCTATAAACGTAATGACTACGTTCCAGTCTAATACGACAGGGGAGATATTAAATTCATCGTAGAGAGTGAAACGCAATTGTCCACGGAAGAAAAATCGAATATTACATGGGCTTTCATGTACAATATCGGATCATGAGGCGGACGAAACTAAACGTATTTGAACATCGGCGTTTGTCACGGACAATAAAGATATAGCTTTTTTATAAAGAATTATTCGTTTTGTTTGATCTTTTGCAAAACGTCTGATGTCGACCACACGGAAAACTTCACAATATTTTGAAGAGAACAAGGGATTTTCTGTCAAATTAGTTTTAGGATACAATGAGGCTGGCATAATCTTGTAGATTAAGCTTATTCATTAAATAAAGATTTAAAAAAAGAACAAGGGAAGTGACTTGTGTAAGTTATTTTTAGTAGTAGCGAAGTACGTGTCGTATAGCGGCAATTTGACCCTCCCCTCAAACTTGAACTCCAGTCCTACGATTGTAAACAATCCACCAATATGAATAATAAACCTGACTTTTATAAATTCATTATAATAAAACACATATATACTTATCATATGTTTTCACATTCTTGGCACATTCATAAGAAACTTTTTTTAATAGATAACTTGTACAAGTTTGCCAAATGTTATTTAAAAATTCGTAGTCTAAATAAAATAATTCCACCATATTTTATACCACCGAACAACAGAACTATTGTAGTTAATTAACACGGAAAAAAAACCAATCTAGTACGAATTGCAAGAAACTTCGCTATTTACTTTAGTTTCCTTGTTTGCAGGGCAGAGCTGGGAATTACTAGCTATTTCAATCCTTTAACGCCCAAATAAAAACTACTTGTATAGGATTTATTTATTCTAGTTTATTCTATGATATTATAAAATCTATAATATTCCCACATAACACCATTGTACCCTGCGGGCGCGTAAAAAGCACTGGGTAAGACAAGTCATAATATTATTATGATATTATGCAAATGATTTCATTTATGGTTTCTCCTACGAGCAGCTTTAATCGATGTTCTAAGACTCCGAGCGGCAGGCGGCAGCGGGAGCAAAAGTTCTCATTGCTACCTTTTGATAGGTTAAAAATGTTTTCTTGATTTACAGGTTGGTGACCTTAATAAAGGTCTCGCAGCTAAGTCATCGTCATAAGACCCTTAGACTGAAGCTCATTGAATAGCATGAGGTGTTGGACCGTTACCCCTATTGCTCCTCCCTTAAGACACCAATATTTTTTTGTTCTCGTGGAAAATTATATGACCTGTAGACTTGGAGCTGCAGTTTTCAATTTTACTGTGGGGAGCTCGTGTTTATGCCGTATAGCAGGCAGTTTGTCGTAAAACAATTACCTATTTAGAGAAAATTACATATTTTGATATTGCGTTATCTTATTCTTTATGACGTGCTTAGTCCACAAGCTTTTGAAAAAAAATCGCATTCATTTTAAAGTCGTTTTGTCATCATATAACCTACCTTGAATTCATATATTAATTATAAATAGTTTCCACATTAACGCTGGATAAGAAAGGCGGTGTAAACTAATCGCAAGAAGTACCTACAACAAAAACTGTAAGTTGATAGATGATATGAGTTATCCCTCACAAATTTTAACAGCGTTACCGTCTATTTAAAAATGATTCCTTAAAAAAATCACCTGTATTGTGGCTTTACCCCTTATTGGGATAAGTAGGTATTTCATACGAAGACGAACGACCCCTAATTTGTTCTTAATAAGTTGCTGTACGTAATCTATCTAAACTAGTGCCAATAAATGACAAGGTAAATTATAATTTATGAAAACTTGATTAGTTGGTGTGTGCGATCCCTTATTTGTGAATACATAAGACTATCAATCGAAAACTAACCTATAAATAAACAATACAAGGCATAAAATAAAAATAAAGGCAACAACTTTTATTTATCGCGTGCTCAAGCCTCCGCACAAAACGGAGGAAGAAATGAAAAAATATTCAATTTTACGCGGATACACCATTCAATTGAATGGGATTTGAAACCGCCTTACAAGGAGTGCTGGGAGTAACATCTGTTCACGATTATAGTCATAATAAGTGTATATTGGCCTTCGCATTTTCTAAAAATATCTACATTCTTTGGAGTACCTACTACCTACACAACCATCGATCCACATGTATTTTCAATGTTGAAACGAACCAAAAGGACTTTTGGCAACTTGTTTTATTTACACACAGGGTTTCGGCATGAACTTTATTGTTAGAAAAATAATCTTAACAGAAAAGAAAGTCAAATTACAGAAATAAAATATTGGAAAAATATTTCCTGCTAAAATATTTAATACCAAACTTACCTCATTTAAATCACAGGTTGCCGCTAAATAAACCTTATTAATTACTTTGTTTAAACTCTGTAAATATTTCGATTGAAATGTTACTTTAAATCGATAAGAGCCTAAACAAACTGAGGGTCGCATCCCTCCCTTACCTAAACAAATAAACAGCAGGATCCGTCTAATATCCATCAGGCAAAGGGTGATTTATTCACATTCCGCCTATCGTGACATCCTCCTGAATTGGACCTTATTGGGGACAAACAGACGTGTTTACCTTCTATTGACAATAAGTCATGAGACTCAAGGTCTAGTCAGAGACGATGTAAAGCATACTTATTATTGAATAGCACATACACACTCACAATTTTTACCCAAATGGATAGGCAGATGCGCAAATAGCGCACCCAATTTCACCGTGTGTATTCCGTCACATGATGTGATAGACAGCAAACATGTCACCACATTGGGAAAAATATCAGATTTCGAGCTGATACGACGAAGAAAAATACAATAATTTTCACTTTGTCCGACCCAGAATTCAAACCTGAGACCATAATAGAAGAAGTAAATAAAGTTCGGTACTCCATGATTTGTCATAATATAACCTAACTCAGCCGATGTTTAAAGGGTTAATATTCGTTGGCAAATAGACTTTGCTCTTGATACAAAACATGGCGTTTCCTTTTGAATCGAAAGATATTATAATTGCATCAGCTCTTGAATCCAGGACTTTAGGTACTAATATCGTTCTATAGTTCAGTATGTTTAGTTTCAGATAAAATGTATAGGTATTATTTTACCCAGAAAAAAACGCAACTGGACTTTTATTATGGGAAATGACTCATGCTGAAATTATTCGATGTATCGTGAGACATTGTTACTATTTCTTTTAAAAGTTGATTCATTTTACTTACCCTTTTTATAAGGTATGAAAGATTTAGGTGAAATCCAATGCGCAGCAGGCGTGTGGACTGGATCATGTTAGAATTTCGTATTTTCAATTTCCGCCGCTAGCATGTTGTGCGATAACAACGTTCCAACTACCTACCTAAGTACTTGTCAAACTGAAATGCCATAACTCAGATCGAATTTTGTGGGATTAGGAAGGTACTTATATAGGTACTTCAATTTTATGGAATAAGTACGTATGCATATTTTATTCGTCATAATGAAAATAATTATAATACGCAATTTTTCAGTATTGGATAAAAAATTACGATGTATTGGTATAAATATTAAACTATCAAATCAAATGTTTTGCCAATAACAATTTCATAAACAAGTACTTACATAAAACCGCCAATAAAACCACCGATGTTGTACAGCACAAGTTTTAATAACATTTTAACAAGTTTATAAATTCCTTTGCTCAAGATATAGGAGCGGTTATATTATGAAAAAATTCAATAAAATGTTATGTATATAGTCTAAGCTCTATCTACAACTAACAAACACATAAGTATTATCCCATCTGTAGTCTGTACGTAATTGATATAATTGTATATGTATACTTATATCAAACTCCAAAAATTATAAGTGAAACACAAAATATAAGGTGCATTCGGCTAATTTCGGACGATTTTTCGATGAGTTGAGAGGAGTCTCCAAAATTTGTTTTTTTTCATAACATACTTCCTTAAGTAATAACGGCATTTTATACATCGAACTGGTTACTATTAATACAACTTTGTGATAATTTAATATCACATACTTAAATCTTTGAATTCTGTCCGTTAGCTTAAAAATTGGTGATATCTCTATAGAAATTTAGACCCTTAGGAAAGATCGGACGTTCGCTAGATTAGTTCG
>NW_023595146.1:0-5859 GCF_014839805.1 Manduca sexta | reverse complement strand
ATAAAACTAATCAAGTTGATTAACGAATCAATTCTTGCTGCCGCCAAACAACTGTTGTTTTCGGTTTTCGTTATCGAAGGCAGACTCACTGGGTATCACAAGCAGGGACCAAGCTATTGTAGCGTTAGGCTATGCACTGTGGCCCCGTACCCTGATCAGGACCTTTTTGCTCCCGCCCGGGTCCTTGCTTCGGTTAAAACTGAGTCGTGATACACACACTGGGTCTTAGGAGGTTATTTTTGCACTTGAACCCTTGGTCACCTGAGTACTCTACAGATTATGTTACTTAAAATTCGCGGTTATTTTAATTATTTAACAGGTGTAATTGTCTATTCGTAATCAAGCTATAGACTTACTAATATTGTCTTTAAATTGTATAAAAAAGCCATATAAAAATAAAAGAAAATTACCATTCTTTAATTTGTATTTTTCTTTCGGTTTAGCCGTTTTATCAGTTTCTTTTAAACCATTTGTGTTACTCGCCGTAGCTGGAATATCATCAGCATTATTCATTGTGTTTGCTGCATCTGAAATATTCATTTTGGTTTTATTATTTAGGTCTATTGCATATAAATTATACTATCACACCATTTAATTCCTACAGATGTATATCACATCCACGTTGAGTTAGTGGACTGCTCTGTTAGAACAAACATGATTTTTAAGGTGGAGTTTCGATTTGTCAGATCCTTAAGTCAGATACTTAAACATTTATTAATTTGTTAACCTCAACAACCTCGTAAGCTAGTTAGTCTTTTGAATAAGGCCTACGTATCACGGAAATAAAGCAGGTGTTACATTAACGGAGCTTAAAACAAAACTAGCGCACAAGAGAGTTACCATCTGCTAAAGTTATTGAGAGATTCGTAATTTTTTTGTGCACGGCAAAGTGACCACACTGCACCTGATGGTAAGTGACGTGGGGTCCAATAGAATGTCGACTGATGAGAAATGATAAACCCTCGGCAGTAGTAGGCGAGGCTTGTGCCGAACAGTTGGACAGTTGCCTACACCGGCATATGGTATACAGGGGGGATTATGCAATAAATTTACGTCCTTTTGTTACGAAGCCTTGATAATAAATAATTTTCAAAACAGTAAAATCGTTATATACCTTGTATAGCGTCTAATGCTTCGTATATACCGCTTTCCCTTTCTGTGAGTTCCATTGTTATCAGAGGTTTTTGAGAGGAGCCCACTGTATCGAGCTGACAAAAAAAAAATATTTTCAGCTATCGTACAAGAATATGGCGTCGGTACTAAAAGGGTAAAGCTAAAAGAGTTTCTAAAATCTACTCAAACTTAAATAAAACATGTCAAAAAACCTGTCAAACAAATGTCCTCGTTTTTGCTGTGTTTTTATTTTAATTATGTTCACCCTAAGATGGAGCGATGATCATGGCAGTGTGGAGTCGGTTAAGTTGGGCCCAGTGGCACGTGTTCGCGGGGATATTTTGTATCGGTACCTGGGATGGAGCCAATTTTTATATATTAGGCTTAATGCTAACATTGTCTCACAGAAACCAGCAACAAGGGAAGCTTTTCTGATACAGATTCAAACCTGTGATGCAAGAGGCATTAAATATCCTCTCCAATAGTTTCTGAAGACCGTAAATACTATGACCCAAAATTTTCTTGAAGTGTTCTGGGCAGCATACCACAGCTGATTCTCTGGCACGTCCACCCTGTGCCAAAAAAATTTTATTGACCGCCAAGCGAAATATGGGTAGTTCTGAGCCATGCATTCCCTAAAATATGCCACTGAGCCCCAGGAACCCGACTCTTACTGCCACTGCATCGCTCCATCAAACGAACACCCAGCGTAAGGTGTCACGGTCCGAAATCAACGTCAGGAAAATTCTAAATAATTACCTCTATCTTGTTTGGGTCGCTGCATGACAGATAGGCTCTTTAGATCGTGCACGGGGTGGCTGCAAGAAAAACCACTAGAGTCCGTTACATTAACTTAACGTTAGCTCGCGCTTGTATCCTTAAAGGGGACGACACAAGTGAAACACCTATGGTTTGGCCAGGCTATGTTATCTTAAACGAACTCTTATTTCACCAATTTCTTAGCTATGCAATAACGTATGTTTTATAAAACTTCAATACTTATCATCGACATTAATTAACGAGACTGCTACGGTGGCGTAGTTGTATCGCGTACGAAGTACGAGTAAGATTACTACGCTGTCCCGGGTTCTAATCCTGAGTCGGGTCAATATATAGTGACAGGATTTTTTCATCTTAAAATTACTCAGTCACTTCGGAGTCAGGAAGTTGGTGTTATACCCCATTGCTTCGGAAGCCCGTAAAGCCCTTGTCTTGTGTCTGATCTTTCCGGCCAAGTTGGATTGCCTCACCGAACTATAGGATCTGAGAGTAAAGGAACAGAGAATGCACCTGTGCATTGCACACAACTTGTGTACGCAGAATTGTTTGCGATTGTCCGCCCCGAATTCGGCTAGGATAGATATATTTCACATCTCATTATAAATGTGAATGATTTGGAGACGTTTACAGGTTAGAATGTTTATTAATTTCAACGGAGGAACTGGCTAATGGTTTTAATGTTAGGCCCATAAGCAGACTATGTCCTAGAATCTAGATTAACACATAGGCTACAATTATTCTAGACATGTACACAATGGGACAATTTTCACCGGAAAACATCTTTCATGGCGGCGCACTCGCGTAATGATATAAAATGTAATGTTGAAACGTTAATAAATTTCAATAATTTAAATCGATTATTACATTTGTAAAAACAGGAAAATATTGAACATAATATGAACTGGTAAAGAATGCTGTAGTAAATAATATACACAATGGCCTTATTGACTTCATTAATATAAGTAGGAAGAAGGAGCTTTTTCTTACTAGATGAATACCAATTGAGCCCCAACATAGTTTCCAGATGGAGTGGAGTTCTTCAAATAAGGGGGTATTAATGCCATGGGAGAAAATTTTGAGGGATATACTGTTTGGAGATTTCGGGATAAGATACTGACCGATCTAAAGTGGAAACATATAAGCTACTAAACTAGTGTAAACTATTTTTTAGATGGAAAAATGGAGACATTTTTTGGTTGCGTACTCTTTACTTTTGGAGTGATTCTTCTCAAAAACTCTATAATTTTGCAATTTCATACTCTTTAGGGGTTTTATCAAGCTGGCATCTGGCAACATTGACCCAAAAGTCGTTGAAACAAGCCGTTTTCGACGTAGAGTTTAATGCACAGAGGTCGATTTAAAATTCACTGTACACAGTAGGGACACATATATAATTTAGTGTTTAGAATTTCGGTAGCGTGAATTATGTGTGAGTGGCGAATGTAACGTAATATAAGTACAAAATCTGTACCAAAAATCGCACAATAATGATTTGATTTGTAGCAAATGTGTTGTTTCAAACGGTATGGGGACCGCTACGCTCATGAATTGCGAGGTCTAGGAAGAATTTTCCATATATGCTGTTGAGAAAACCTGATGCTTACCTCTACGCTTGATGCAATACACGATGCTCACTATAATGGGTATAATGAGCCAACTGAGCCCAATACCAACGCCAAGGAGCATGCTTTTCACACTCTGGATCAAGGGTTCTGGAATGGAAATAGATCTGGGGCCTTAGATGTTTTACCATTGTCAACGTTAAGAGATAACAAAAAATATGGAAGTAATGTTTTCTAGCGATAACCGCAGAGAAAGTTAACAAATAGATATGAGAAGTAGAATAGAAAAGTTGTCGAAAAGCAACTTGTCTGGCCTCTGGTTAACGGGCATGAATGTGGGAACGGAGTTTATTGCTGTTGAAAACGCTAACATATTAGACGCTAGAAAGGCCATCTTATCTAAGCGACAATTAGTAAACTTTTAACTATAGCGATTTAAAGTTTTTGATTTTAACAAGACATATTATAACAATTTACATTATAAAATAAAGTCTAACACCCTTATTCATAAACGTTATTTATCTAAGTACGGATCATTGCTGTGAAAACTAGACTGTTTCTCTGCTTTGTTTATCTGACAGCTTGCTCTTTGTTGAGCTTATCTTGCAGCCAACAAGATTCAAGTTGTACCTCGATATTAGCCAATCACTACGGGCCTATGTCTACGCACTGCGAAGGCTGCCATGCCGTCAGCACTAAGAAACAGACTTGTTAAATAGCGTTTATGAATATGGGCGTTATAATATAAAAATTTAACTAGAGAATAAAAATCTAGATCAACCGACGCAGACAATTTTTTGATTTATTTGTTACTTAGATGTGACGAATGCGTTGGTCTGACCAGATCCGCACCACTCTTGACCGTACAGTTTATACAGCCCCCTACACCACCGGGGACAGAAACCGATGGAGAAAGCTCGTTCGTGAGAAAGTTATACAGAAGGGAGGTCACGACCCTCGATATTAAGGAAAACGACGCAGAGAGAGAGAGAGAGATGATTGCTTTCATAGCGTCGATATGTAACTTATAAAAATCTTACCGTATATTGATATCGTAATATTGCATCTTGCTACAGTGTAAGTAGTATTCTCAAATACTTCCACAGGCTGTATAACTCCTGTATCTTTATGCATGTAGAATTTACACAACCACTTCCAGATTTCCTTACGTATAACTGAAAGGAATATTGTATTGTTATTTAATGATTTCTTATGTTTACGCGAATGTTGACATCGAAATAAAACTACTTGTCAGATTTTAAGACAGTTTTATATTTTAGTTTTCTCTCGACGCAAGGTTTCAAAGGCTTTGTAGCTTCGGAGTCATCTCATTTTTAAGTTTATCTCGTTCAAACAGGCAGACAGACGCGGCGGGAGACATGGATTTATAATAGATTTTAAAACTTTTTTAAAAGATAAATTCCGTCATACATGGTTGTTGCATAACTCTAACCGTTTACTCAGCATAAGCTGCGGAAGCTCTGAAAATTTATTCTCCGGTTTTGCATCATCTTTCTTTAATTCTCCGCTTCTATTGGTCGTAGCGTGATGTAATAAGGCCTATAACTTTACTCGATAAATAGGCTATGCAACATTAAAAAAAAAACTATTTGAACCAATAGTTATTGCGTGAGATTAACAAAGAAACTCTTCAGCTTTATATAAAATACCGATAGAAGTATAGATGAACCATTTTTTTTTGTATTAGTGCGAGTTTTGTGAATGTGCCTACTTCAGTTAGCTGACCTGTAATAAATCCTTTAAAAAATTACCTCAAAGTTGTATTTATGGAATCCATTATTTTGCTTAATGTTCGGGCTTGTTATCTGCTTAATTGTTGTATCTCCATAACTATCATAGAAAATGCACCTAAAAATACCAAAAATTTTAGTTAAAAATCGTTCCGCTACCAGTCCTGTATGATATAAGTACTATCCCACTGCTGGGCTCAGGGTTACTTTAATTTTATAAACGTGCACGGTCAAGTGACTATTGTACCTGGTGATCCCATTGCTCCAGATGGTAAGTGGAGGGTCCAATAGAATGTCGACTGACCAGAAATGAATACCACTCACAATTATGCCGGCCTTTTGGAAACTGATATACCTAGGCTGATTCCGGAACGCAACACACTTACGTGGGCTACTACAGCGGGTTTTAACAACTTGTGTACGCTGTCCGACACCACCAGCGATCTTACTCTATATGTGTGTGATAATCACAAGGTTGTTTTATTCCTTTTGATTTAATCAATTTTCTATGCGATCGAGGCTAGCGTCCCTCTTCACCCTATTTCACAACTATATTACTAACTTATAAAAGTATTAGTGTCAATACTCACAATTTGAAATTTATAAGTAGTTGACTGTGACATTGAAGTAAATTACATCGCTTTCTGGATTTC
>NW_023595145.1:0-5932 GCF_014839805.1 Manduca sexta | reverse complement strand
ATTTTCTTCTTCTTCTTCTTCTTTGATTACTGGCGACGAGCTTGATTATGAAGCTATTCCGCCAATGTCACGTTGTTTCAGACTGCAGATTACTGAGGTATTAATCTGGGTATTAAAGTTGAATGTCTTTATGATGAAGACTTTTGTTAATGGGAGAAGATAAACGAAGGGGATTTGACAGTTCCATAGAGAATATAACCACTACGTTAAGACAGTTCTTGAGTGACAGTTGACTCTCTTTTTTCCCTCGTAGCGTATTGAACAAAGATTATAATATATATGGAAACGTATTGAATTGATGTTTTCCCCAAATGTTAGTGATCTACAACAACATGTATATGATAAGTAGACATCACGCATAGAAATATTATTTTAAACCAATAAATAAATAACACCACATGCATTAGATATAACTAAACGTACAGAAACATCTGACACTTATGACTAAAAAGTTAGAAAGGACTTTAGACTTAGACAGTTACCTATGTTATAACTTTATTTTGTTAATTTCTATAAATTTACATAGCTGTCTAACAAAGGGAGAGTCTACCAAGGAGAGGATACACTTGAAACTAGTGGGGCGGGAGACGTTATCAGGAAGAATATTATATAGGGGATATCGTAATTTGGGACAATTAAAGAATAAATGATCGGCGCTTCCTTCCTCCAAGCCACATTCACAAAGTGAATGGTCTCTAACCCTTAATTTTGCCAGATGAATCGGGGTGCATGCATGGCCGAAACGAAGACGACAGATTGTGGAAATAGCAGTTTTGTCCAATTGACGGAACTTGAAAACCATGGTTTGACTGGGATATCTGGAACAATGTCTCCATAGTATTTTCCCTTCACCGATTTAGATACCCGCCACTGCTCATTCCATGTGCGAGTTAGTCGAGTAAGGGACAAAAGACATAAGTCTTGGCTGAAGTAATTGTAGTATTCCAAGGAACCACTCTGAGTCGCAAATTTTGCACAGGAGTCCACAGTTTCATTGCCATGAATCCCTTCATGACCCGGAATCCAGGCCAGTACTATTTTAAGGTTATGTAGAGCACACTCAAACAATGTCTGTCTTATTTTCAAGGTAATAGGGAATTTAGATTTGGAGCGGAACGGATTGGACATTATGGCCTGAAGACTACTTAAAGAGTCGGAAAAATTATAGATTTATCTAATTTATGCGATTGGGCAAATCGAACAGCTTCAAGTATTGCTATAGATTCCCCTGTAAATACAGAGGTGCAGGGAGGAGATTTAAAAGAAAGTATGATGCGTGAATTAGGAATCCAAACAGCCGAACCCACGCACGCGTCATCTGATAATTTAGAGGCATCGCAAAACATTGGTAACCAACCCTCCCATTTTGAATTCAATATCTCATTAAAAACAATGTTTGCCTCGATTGTACCTTTATTTATGCCGAAATTGAGAAGGACAGAGGGTTTAAAAATTAGGGCCTTATAAGGAAGGGAGTACAAAGGACTAAGTGAGGATTGGAACGTTGGGCAAGATAATTGAGAAAAACTGCGGAAACTAAGAAGAAGACAAGGCATGGACCGTGGATTACTTGGAAGTGACTGTGAAAGAGTTCTAAGTTTATCTAAAAGGGGGTGAGAAGAAGATTGAACAATTTTAAAGAAAAATCTGTCACACAGGTACTGGCGACGGATATGAAGGGGGGGTTCAACGCACTCCACTTGCATGGCATTGATAGGAGTAGATTTCATAGCCCCCATAATTATACGTAAACATCTAGCTTGTATTTTATCCAAACTATTCAAACCTGCCTTATTACAATGGTCTAGCAGAAAACAGCCGTAATCCAGGTGACTTCTGATAATTGCATTGTATAGCAATTTTTGAGAGTAAGGATGTGACCCCGACTCCAGACAGGGAACGCAAGATGTTAATCATTTTTTCACATTTTTGGGGGGAAACGTAAAGGCAATGGGGATACCAGTCATCCTCGAATCTAGTATAATGCCTAGAAATTTAGTTTGATAGACCTGAGTAATGACTTCGTCATCAATAAGGATTTTAACAGGGGAATATTTCTTTTTTGTAAACAGCACAGAATTGCATTTTGATGTTGATAGGGTGAGACCATGAACATTTAACCAATCACCCAGATATGCTAGTGCCTGGTTTAAGTCAGATTCTACACAGTGAATAAATTTGGAAGATGAGTAAAGTACGAGGTCATCTGCGTATTGTAGGACTTGACAGTAACTGTTCACCACTACATCCAGATCATAAGTATAAATGTTGTAAAGCAGAGGACTCAGTACTGAACCTTGAGGTAGGCCTTTCCAGACAGTTCTAGGGGTAAGAATGTGTTATTGATTTTAATTACCACTGATCTGCTCGTCATCAAATTAAATATGAAATGTACCATCTTCTCAGGGACACTCAGCTTTAGAAGTTTTTCTCTGAGAACCGGAAGAAGAACATTATCATATGCAGAAGTGATGTCTAAAAAGACACCTAAAAGTACTTCTTTGTTTTGGAAAGAGCGGTAAATATCAGTTGTAAGAATGCTAAGACTGTCTAGAGTACTCATTCCTTTCCTGAATCCAAACTGCGTATCTGACAATTTGCCTGAGTTCTCCATGAACCAATCCAATCGATGTTTGAGCAGATGTTCTGAAATTTTAAGTAATATAGAGGAGAGGGCTATGGGTCTATATGAAGAAGAGTGAAGAGGATTTTTACCTGGTTTGAGAAGAGAATAATAATTTGTGTTTTCCATGCATCGGGAACAACACCAGTTTCAAAATGATTACTCAGTTTTAGGTAAAACTGTTTGCAGTTATCGTTAGCTCTTGTCAAGAACGAATAGGGAATGCCATCAAGCCCAGGAGATGAGTCGACAAGGCCGTCTAAAGACAATTGCAATTCTTCAAACGAAAATGGGGATGCTAGGGGGTGGAAGGATCATTGGATGGGGTATTAGAAAAATTACGGGCAGATCTAAACCTTTTATTTGTCTCCAAACATATGATGAAGGGAATTTGGGTGACAGACTTTCGCAAAACCGCATCCAACCCTGCTTTTTAAGGGATAATAATCTGCGGAACGGGCCGACATTTGTTGAAAAGAAATGAAATTCTCTGTCGTCATTGAAGAGTTATATTTAATTTCAGCTTTGTGGCGTTGGTGAATAATGCTCGTGCACTCTGCATCCCACCATGGCGGCGACTTTTTGGATGATTTGCCTTTTTTAAGTGGAATGTGAGAGTCTGCAGACGAAGAAATCGCCTCAACGAATTTATTATATGCATCTAAAGGGTGTAAATTACTATTGCCAGATATAACATTTAATTGGGAATCGAGGGATGCTACATATGATGGCCAATCAGCCCCAGATAAACGATATTTGAGGAGAGGGGAGAAGGGATTTTGAAGAGGAAAATTAAGTGGGACGGAGATAACAATTGGAAAATGGTCACTGCTAAAACTGTGGGGACTTATTTCCCAATGTAGTAGAGACGCAAGAGATGCAG
This sequence comes from Manduca sexta, assembly GCF_014839805.1. NCBI lineage: Eukaryota > Metazoa > Arthropoda > Insecta > Lepidoptera > Sphingidae > Manduca > Manduca sexta. The sequence goes on along the minus strand of NW_023595145.1, from coordinate 2,426 downwards.
AACAAATGGATAAATCTACAACACTCTTTGGATTCTGAGAAGGGTAAACACGACGGGTAGGAGACCCATCATTGATAACACAAAAATTAAAATCATCCAATATTTCGAGAAGAGGAAAGGAGACACGGTCACACCGATAGGACCCCATGATGTATGGTGGCAATTAAAATCGCCCATGATTATCATAGGACTAGGAAGGGAAGATAAAATAGAACGAAGTTCAAGGAATATGAAGGAAGAAGGATGAGGGATGTAAATAGAAACAAAAGAAATGTTAAAACACCTCACAGCCACGACATTAAAGTTTTGACTATGAGGAGGAACAGCTAACTGGGTATAAATGAGGGACTGACTTACAAATAAAGCACTTCCCCCATAGCCATCGTCCCTGTCATCCCGAAAACCTGCAAATCCAGGGACTCGAAAATGAGAGCCAGGGACAAGCCAAGTCTCGGAAATAGCAAGGATAGATGGGGAATATTTAGAAATCATAAGAGAAATTTCATGATTCTTATTGCGGATACTCTTACTGTTCCACTGAAGAATCTTTATTGGATCCATTGTTAACAAGGGAAAAAATTAATTGTAATTTATTGGCAACGTTGGTCGGTAAGCAATCAGAATATGTGGATATAATAGTGAATACTAGATTTATAAGACCTTCTAGAAGGTTACTTTCTGGGAGAGAGTCATCTACAGGAGTATTCAAAGCGCAGCCATTTGGTTGTGAAGAGGCAGGATCAGAAGTAATATCAGAATGTAACACTCTATTATAGCTCTTACCTAATGGGGCTCGGGATCGAGGGGAGGAGAAAGTAGTTCTATTGTATGAAGAAGGTTTAGGAGGTGAATTATTGGGTGAAGGAGAAGGCATATTAATTGGGGAAGATAGATTAGGAGCAGATTTGATAGCTTGTGAATAAGAGTTATTAGGTTTAAAATTGGAGGATGCCATGTCGTAAGACACATTGTCCCTAGACATGAGCATTTTTATATTTTTTTGTCTGTCATGTTCAGGACAGCTTTTGTGTGTGGCAAAATGACTACCAGAACAGGAAGTACATTTAGCAGATTGCATGTCCACCGAGCATGAGTCACCTGGGTGTGGAAGAGAACATTTATAACATCTAGTTTTTGACCGACATTGGTTTTAATGTGACCAAAACCGCAGCAGTTAAGACATTGAATTGTGGGAAGTATATATATATCCACAGGAAGAGAGTTATAGAAGTAATATACGTAAGAGGGTAATTTTGTGACAGAAATGTAATTACAATAGTTTGAGTTGGTAGCCAACTAGGAGCACCATCTGTAATTACCTTTCTGCTGAGTCGTCTCGCTTTAATTGCTTTACCACATCCATCTGGAACTTCTATGTATTTAATGAAGTCATCCATGGAAACCTCAACAGGAATTCCTCGAACTACTCCCAACCGGGTCACATTGTATGACGGGATTGAAGAAACATAATTATTGAGTGATAAAGTAGGATTAATTAAAAATTATTTGCATCAACAGCAGTAAGAAATTCAATAGAAATTCTGTTGCGACCCACTTTTTACCCCATTTTTCATTATGTTTGGTATTTTATGCTTGAACAAAAACTGGCCAAAATTAATTGGGGTCTGATGGTCGATCCAGATGAAGGATCAGTTTCAACACGAGACACATGAACGATAAATGGACCTGTGCTTGAATCAGGGTAAGAACTCAAAAGTTCCTTGTAACTTGTGTGAGTGAATGAGGTTTGAATGGAAGGGCATTCAAGGACCGGTTGTGCTGAACTAGTTTTTTTGGTAGGGATGATTGTCTCCGAGGAGTCATCGCTTTGGCGTTTATAGGCCGATTGTCTAGCCACACTAGTATCAGGGTGCAGGGAAATAACATCCATAGCAACCGTTTGGGAAATATCCGGGGATCGGGGGTCGGAGGTGATATGTCCATTGTTACTATATGAGATAGTAACAAGGACTAATAATACAAAAACACTTACCGACACCACTAAGAATATACAGAACACAATTCAATAGGAATTATAGTAATATAGAGATTTCCTGATTTTTAAAAGGTTTAAATACAGAATCCCACTGACTCGTGTATCAGCTACCCTCAAAAAAGTTATAATATTTTGTGATTTAACATTCAACAAATCTGAAATGTCAAAATGTCATTAATTTCAGTGCCAGTGGAATAAAATCTCTACCCATATATTCATAATTTAAAAATAAAGTCAAGACATGTGTTTTAGCTGACTTTTAGTATTTCTGTCAATACTAGTACAAAGTCGCCATTTGTTTTATTAGAACGATTAATATTTTTCTTTTTCCACCTATTTGGAGTTTGGTCATAATTATTAAGTAAAATATATTATTTCATGACAATATATTTGAGATGAATAAATATATTGTTATAAAATAATATACATA
>NW_023595144.1:0-5933 GCF_014839805.1 Manduca sexta | reverse complement strand
GCTTTGCACTATTTAAAAGCTGGTTTATTACTAGAAACTGTTCTGAGATTTATTGTTCCTTTCATGGCTTTGTATTTTTTCCAAAGGTTATATTACGGTATAAAAATACGGATTAATGATTTACTAAGCCTCACAATTTTGTTTACATGAGAGAATGAAGAGACCCAACTAGTGCAACTACAGTTCGTAGAACTTACTAACGTCCTAAATGTAAGTTATGTGTATTGTATCAAAGGTAAAGAATAATTTTTAGTGATAATTTTATATTAGAATCTACTGAATTAGATGCTACTGTTAAACTAGGTGTACCTGACTTTATAACAAAGCAATGGTTTGAAGTAAACTAAATAACATTTAAAACTAATCCAATGATATAACTATTTATATTATTTGTTGAAGATACTACAAACATTATGAAGAACTAACCCACAAAAATATACTAATGATCGCTTCAGAATTTGGCATCATATTGTCAAGTTATAAACAATTTCGACAGCGAGGTTTGAAAACTTTTGTTCCGGGTTTGAATCGCCAATTAAATGTGTTCGTGACATTTTCTCTTTTTAAACAAAGATTTGAAAAGATTCGTCAAAACTTCTAACAATTAATGCCGTTAACAAGAATAAAACTTAGTTCACTACGCAAAAAATGTTCATAAAGTTTGGTATGATTGTATCCACCAAATGACTGATCAAATTAAATTCAGCAAACCCCACTTCTTTACGGGTACGCGAAAGTAAGCCTACTTGACATGATGTTAAGTGGAGATTTGCGCAAGATAGAGTGTCAACTGACTAGTCCTGGATTTGTAAATAGGCTGTATAGGCCGCGGCCTGGGGCGGCAGCCTCTTAGGGGCGGCAGATATCAAGGACGCTCACTCGATTTAATTAATCATTCGTTTATTTACCTTTAGTGCCTTCCATAATACTAACAAATGGAAAATTATTAAGTATTTTAGAAACTTACATACATATAACCTACCTACATGGGGCGGCGGAAATGAAGTGGCCTACTCCTTGCAATTCGATACAATTATGCCGGTCGGTTTGAAACCGGATATACACAGGTTATCCCGGAACGCGACACACTTATATGGGCCACTAGGGCGCGCTTTATACTTTGTGTATGGTGGTCGATTGGCTTCGTAACGCAGTGGCAAGGCGTACGCAGTGTGATTACATCTACTGCGCTGAGGTACTTTGTCAAATGGTAGATCAGGCCAAAAAAAATATAACTGTATTTTACCCATCTTAAAATTACTCAGCGCAGCGCTATGAAGCTAGCGGTATGATACCCCGCACTTTGGAAAGCACGTAAAGCCGTTGATCCTGCGCCTGATCTCTCTTCGATTATATCGATTCCCGTCTCATACTACTATGAGAGTGAAGGAATAGAGAATACACCCTTGTATTACGCATAGACCTGTACACTATAATATCTCCTTCGTACCTGATCTCCGCTGAGATTGGCGCCGTCTTCGAAATTCAGCTAAGGTTTACGGTGGTAGCTATCAAGGCGAATAGATTTTATATCCTGCCATCGGAAAATACCTCTGCATATTTGGTACAACATCGTCGTTATTTCACTGCGGTCATCTGACGTCACCATTGTATATCGGAGAATTTAGAGCATCGAGTGACAATAACGAATTGCTGGTCAGACGTTACGCCATATATTTGTATTCGAATTGACAGCACCCAACATAACTTCATAGTAAACTATAAGTTATACTTTTGCGGTTATGTTGTCGGGGCATCGTTGTCTCTTATATTGTAAAACGTATAATTCTGAACGGGCTGCCTCGGTGGCATAGTTGTACTGCATGCGCGGTACGGCAGCGCTCTGAGATCCTGGGTTTGAATCCCAGGTCGGGAAAGTGATATTTTGGTTTTTCTACTCAGTATCAGCCCGGAATCTGGTGTAGCGGCGTAAAGGTTAACGCCACTGTAGAGGAACAGATGGTTACGTTCCTCTATGGAAGGGGAAGATTTCCAGTCAGGCAGATGTTGCGCCTGACCGGCCGCGGCCCCTCCGACGGTTCCTATTCGGAGATGGTATATATGCAACGCGTCGCTCAAATTGTGCAAGCGTGATTCAGGATCGACGTCGCCATCTATCGTGATTGCTGTGTGATATCACTGTAGTTCCGTCACTGCATCGATCCTCTTGAAGTTCCGGCGATGTTGACAAGATGGCGGTATATGCACTAATTGTACCGCCACATCACTCCCCGGAGACCGGAGGTCGAAAGTCTTCAGGTCTTCAGTCAAGTCTTCGATGCTAAGCGTATAGCATGTCGGTGCCAGAGAGTAGATGCCCCAGTGCGTCGGGGTGTTGATGTCCCCAGTGAATCGGGGTGTAGTTGCCCCAGTGAGTCGGGGTGAAGATGCCCCAGTGAGTCGGGGTAGAGATGCCCCCAGTGAGTCGGGGGTGTGGTCCCAGTGAGTCGGAACCGTGCGCAATTGGCCCTAGTGAGTCAGGGCTGTGCGCGGTAGTCAGCTCTTTGAAGCGAAGCTGAGAGTTCGATTCCAGTGAGTCGGAATCGATGCTGCGTCCTCTGTGATGAGTTCGGTGCGTCACGTGGCTATACCGCGACAACCGGCGAATGCTGCCCGAAGATGGTCCGGCTGTAGCGCAGTTGTGCCGTGACGTTGGAGCCGAAGTCCGTGCAGGAGTGCCGAAGGTACCAGGCTTGCATTGGCAGCATGCGTGTGGTATCCTTAATGGCGAGTGCTGGCTGGCTGTGCGAAGTGTTGACTGGCTAGGGAAGGAAGTGGCAGACGGCGATGCGGAGCAATCGACGGTGATGCAGATGCGGCTGGTCTCATTGATGACGGTGCGATGAAGTTCAGCGTCAGGGGTCACCACTGTAGCGGTGTAAAGGTAGACGCCACTGTAGAGGAACAGATGGTTACGTTCCTCTATGGAAGGGAAGATTTCCAGTCAGGCAGATGTTGCGCCTGACCGGCCGGCCCCTCCGACGGTTCCTATTCGGAGATGGAATATATGCAACGCGTCGCTCAAATTGTGCAAGCGTGATTCAGGATCGACGTCGCCATCTATCGTGATTGCTGTGTGATATCACTGTAGTTCCGTCACTGCATCGATCCTCTTGAAGTTCCGGCGATGTTGACAAGATGGCGGTATATGCACTAATTGTACCGCCACACTGGCATTTGCGCCTGATATGGCGATAGGCTCACCCCCTATCACATCCTGGGACGGAACACACTTGGTGAAAAGTGGGTGTCCTGGTTGCACCTCTGCATATCCCTTCAGGGATAAATGCGTAATGGTGTGTATGTGTGTGTATGTATAATTCTGAAAATTTAGGGATACAGTATCTCTGGTTAAAATTATATTACAACTGTACCTTTAATCGTGCATTATTAACATTCAATAAATCTCCTAAACACGATGAGAATAAGGCTTTAAAAACTTCCGAAAATCATACTTAAAAAGGATTGTTAACATTTAACAAGGACATAATTGTGCGAAGTTGCAGCGACAATTAAGATGATACAAGTTGAAGATTTCCGCAGCGGGAGCGAGCAATAAGTTCGCGTTCCGACAAAATTCGTTTACATTACCATATTCACTCGCAATTGTACTAAAGATCGCTATTCACTGCGCTACGTGTCGTTGGTGTAGATAGGAAATTAAATTTTGGTGATATTATCTTTTTACATTTTTTGTACAGCCTTTAATATATTGCATAATGTAGATGGGAATATCATTTATCATTTGCACAGTAACTTAGTACCTAAAGTATGTTTAGGTATAATTTTCTACGGCCTGAAAACATATTTATGGGCTTTGTATAAATACCTTCTTTTACTTGCTTTTATCCTACTCTAATGTTGAATTCGCGGAATACATATTGTTTTACAAAATATTTCTTAGTTTATTAACTCAGTTCAAATTGGGTACCACAGATGCTAGCAATTATTAAAGTAACGAGATGTCAATATTCCTTCAACCACATTACTAGTTAACTCAGATAAAGCAACTGTCAGTTTGTTAATAATTTTGTGACAACAATTTATAGCCAACGGCCAACCTATTCATGCTGTAGACAAAACAGCGTTTGATTTGACAAACCATATTTATCGCTGTTATTGTGATTGCGTGTCGGTCCGTGATTGTGCCGCGCCGTGAACAGCCGGCCGTATGCTAACCACGCGAGTCATTGTATTCCGCGTGTGCGGTTTTGTGAGCTGTGTCAATTAGTTTGCCAGATTTTAGACAAAATGTTATAAAAAACCAGTACACAGTGCCGTTGTTGGAAAATTGTGTTCGTGGATGTGTAATAAAAAACATATAATTGGAAAACTTCTCCTGTTATGGAAGTCGGTTAAAATTTTCATGGCTGAGGTTTTCTGTATTACTAAGTGTAATATAAATTCACGTATTTGTCTGCAAAGGAAGGCATAGTACAAATAATACCTTCCTTTAAGGCGTCCAATACGTTCCATACACATTATTGAAACGTGTCCACAATGCAATGCGGATTGCTCACCGAACGCCCGACCAACGCCTTCTTAAATTAACAATCAACGGTTAAATAAAGTACTATATTATGTAGGCCTCGCAGATTTACGTCCGTAATAATGAGCGTTGGAAAATTCGCCGGAATCTCGGCGGGTACATGAAAAGGCGTGTTTCCCTCTATTTTCATCATGAGTAATGGCGGTTGTGTAAATACGTTTGTTTGCAGGGACTTTATTTTATGTTGTAGTAACGTCTGGGCGGTTTGGTGAATGACCGGTTAATTAATGTGGTTATTATGTCTGGGTGACTTAGGGGTAATGTGAGACTATGTTGGACGAAATATCAAGGTAAAAATAGAAGTGCAACTGTCTTACAAAAAATAATGTAAATTGATAGCTCGCTGTAACGTTTTGAATGCTGAGATATATTAAACACCCAATAGTCTTCCCTTATTCCTATGGGTTTCGACAACGTACGGTAATCATCCATTCTTTTTTAATTGTGGGTGTTTATATATGGTGTCGATCGTTAATTTAATTACCAACGGTTACCAAGTTTTGCAAAAAAATACAATTGCAATGTAATTATCATTTGGTGTAGCAGTAATGTAGTTGAGGTTGGATAAAAATACGCTCCTGATCCACTTACAGTCGACGACTCAGCTCGAGCTGCTGGAGATTATTCTGCTCCGACCATGAAACAAAACTACAAATAAATGTAAATAGAATTTCTACACATGCAATAACATTGTCTTCCGAAATTACAATATTAATAACATAAGCATAGAAGTTTCTCCGGTCCTATTACAGATTTATTAAGATTACAATACAACGATGGGCGATAAAGTAATTTGTGGATATTACAAAGTATATTCTGGCTTCTATAACCGTTGAAACGACGTTATTTATCAATATCAAAACATGTTTGCCATAAGGCGCTATTCCAAATATAAATTTGGAATAACGCCATCTGTTATTTTTGTTAGGAAACATCGAACCTTAAATTAGTTTTTGTAAATCCGACCAGGTTGTGTCCAAATTGTTTGCCAGCTATTATAGACGAAGGAGTAACTTTTCTGTAATCCTTGGAGTATATTATAACCAACTGACGATAACAAAAAGAAACCACAATTAATACATTTGACAACGGTAGTTCGTGGCAGTCAGTTTGATAATCGAACCCGAACTAATTATAATCTTTATGTGCATTTTCTGGAAATAGGATAAAATAAATAACATGTAGTCTCGGCCTAATTAGAAATTATTTAACAATGCCCTATTTTACCGCGTGACTGCTACATTAATCACGTTTATATTTAACCGACAATGTATGTTACTTCACAAATTGTTTCTTTGAGTGACGTCAATCTACATCGTTTCTGTTTCCACCAGTTTCCATATAAGTAGCTGACAACGAGTTATATTATTAGTTGATGTTGTAG
>NW_023595143.1:0-6013 GCF_014839805.1 Manduca sexta | reverse complement strand
CCTCGACCCGTTGGTCAAGACCACCAATCTATTGGTCACCATTAACAGCAGTGTCAACTTCGTCATCTACGTGATATTCGGCGAGAAGTTCAAGCGCGTGTTTCTGAAGATGTTCTGCGCGGGCCGATGGCGGCGACGGACGCGTGACTCACCGGAGCACACGCGGGACGACTCGTTCGCGTCGTGCGGCGAGCGCGTGTCGCTGCGGTTGGCGCGCAACGGCACGCTGCGCCGCTCGGAGCGCGGCGCCGCGCGGCACGTGCGGCACGGGCCGGTCGCGGCGCGCGCCCTCGCCCGCGCCCACCGTGTACTACCCCGCGCCGCACACGGAGCTCACGAGCAGCTCCTCGCTGCAGGACGCGCCGCCCGCCGCCGCGCGCTGGAACGGACACACGCGCTCGCACTTCTAACGTCGTCGGCAGGCCGCACCACTCGCGTCCTCCGCCGCTCGGCTCGCTTTAACACAAACACGCGACATAAACAATACAAACTGTGACCAAGTGGGAACAAGGTGTAGTGTGAGTGAACTCATATATTCTTGTAAATAATTATTATAACGCACGGAGAGCATGGCTCTCGCTGGCGACTGGCTCTGGCGAGTGTCGCGGGACGTTTCAATGTGTTCACGTGTTAACACACAAGCCACGGACCAGACACAAATTAAACTCATTAATTATATACTACGTAGTAGAATTGGTATTGTAAATAGGTAAAGTAATATAATGTTAAGAGACGGTTGTTATTATAAACATCGCATGTGGCAGAGTCCGTCGCTCGTGGAGCGGTGGAACTGTACATTGTTACCTATTCAAAACGAGAAATATATTAAGTAATAAAATTTCTGTATGGAATATGTATTTTATTATTGATGAATGTCCTCAACGCAAAACCATCATTCACATAAATTATAGATTTTAACCTTTGTTTTATTTTCCTTTCAAAATATAATAAATCCTATAAGGAACTCACAATAAAATATTAACATAGAAAAACTGCTCATCCGAAAAATAAAAAATATCCCACACTTGGTTAAGTGCGTGCAGGGCGACTACCGTACATGAACTATTGATATGATTTGTAATGTTGTTCTCATTTAAGTGAGTTTTTTTGTCTTTTGTTATATAGTTATTAAACCTTAAATCGTTGTACTCACTCTATTTATTTAAACTAAATAAATCCATTATTTAAATTAGCTTAAAACGAAAAATGATATTTTAATATTATTAGTTACGTATGCGTACTTCGCTCACAGATTGCATTGATCAGGAAGGAACGAAAAGGAACTTTAAATAATTATTATATAAATACTGTTCTTTCAAAAACTATTTTTCTTTGTATTAAAAAATATTGTAGGTACATATTATACGTAGCAAGTAGCAACTAACGGGTTTACCACGGGATGGTAAGTGATCACCTACCACTACCAACGTTAAAGCTCGCGTGCCAGAGAATGCACGTGCAGTTTGGGAACCTATCGTGGAGACTAATGGAGATAGGAACCTATAAATTGGACCTCTAACACTAACCAATTTTATTAAATCGCTTTGCTCAGCTTTTGCGGCTCCAAAGGTTAAACTGTCCGATTATCAACCTTATGCCGACATTGTGTAGTATCTTTATTGTAAACGAGTGGCTAATCCAGCTGAGCAGCAGCGGCTTTATGGGTAGTGGAGAGGAGGTGTTGGTTTCCCGCGGCGTCGGGTTCTTAGGGTGCCACAGACCGCACGAGAACACCACAGGCTCGAGCGCTATGCCTTTACTTTGGCGGCCAAAAAATCAATATAGTGCTGTACAAAAAGAGGCATCGAAGCAAATCCGCCCGCTACGCCCGAGAGTTAGTTCATTTATTTATTTATTTTACTTACACTGCACACGCCTTGAATATGCTTTACCGAAAAGATATTGATTGTCTGTAAAATTATCATAATATTGGATCGCGAACTAGTACATTAACTTTCATTTCAACTACGTATAATTATATAAACTCGTACTTCCATTTACTTTATTATATAATTTATTATATGATATACAGCTTTACGCGTCCCTCTACTGCACATTTCTTTATAACGAAGAGAAAACGGGAAAACGCTGTGATCAAAAAGGTTCTGCTTTCTGCTTGAGGGTGCTAACTGCTACGACACTAAAGTACGCGCGCGTATCAATAAAAATAAAATAAAATGCTTTATTCATCACGTAGGCGAACATAGATGCACTTATGATAAGGTACAATGACAATATTTAATTATTTTTAGATAGTCGCTTATATAAACTAAAGACAATTTATATTGGACATAAAATAAATGAAAGTCTAAAAAGTAAACAAAGAAGCCAGCTCGAGCTATATGGAAAGAAGAAATAAATCAATCAAAGATCACGATATAATTCCGCTGTGATTCAAATTAATTATTTCAGAACTACCTCGATGTATCGCACAAACAGTGACATTAATATTAAAAATCCAAGTAGATAATGAAAGAAGTAATGTAGATACAAATCACCACAGAACATGGTCGAAACCGCTACCCGCCGCGCCGACGCCACGCCGCGCCGCAGCAGATTATTACTCATCTACATTTTATACATTACAACATCGTGGATACATTGACTCAATCGTCACTAGAAATTAGCTGCGCATAAACTTTATCGTTTATTCAGCCCCAATATAAATGTTAAACATTATGACTACAAATTCATTTACCTAACTAATAATAAAAAAAATTGGGAAGAAGTATGTTTAGTGGAGGATAGAATAATGTTCGTTTGTCAATTTCTGCGGAGAATTCCTGATGTGTTCACCCTATAACGAAGGATAAGGGCGAATTTTGCAAATCGACGAAATCACAACAACCCACGTGCACTGGAACAAAACTTTTTATATAGATATATATTTTTAATAGAGGTATATTTTCTTGGTATCCCAAGACACGAACAAAAACTGAATGTAGCTGCAGCACGTTTATATACTGCTGAAGTGAGTGAATGACTTCGTGCAGCGCTGGTCGGGTCATGTCATATTGTTGCCTGTGAACCTCTCTATTAGCTGATTCCAACAGGCAGCACAAACTCATTCCAGCCTTAAAACCTAAAAATATAATGTAGAAGTTGAGTAAACATGTTCAGATTATTATTGTTAAACTGTTTTACTAATTGCATTTTTGGCATCAGTATCGATCCTAATCACCCCCTGATAGTTATTTTGGAAATATATTTCATGTACAGAAATGACCTTCTACAGATTTATATATAGAAGAAGATAGATAAAAGTGCAAATTAATAAATAAATAATTATGTACACTTTCAGAACATGGTTTCTTACTTGATATTATATGTAGGTTATTTGTTACTTAGCGTATACAGGGTCATTTTGACATCAAGGTTACTAAATGCAACCACAAACAAAATAAAACCACCGAACGTAAACCATCATCATTATAGTTTTGTCCTTTGTATTGACTTTATATTAAATATACAGTCTCTATGTACTAAAAACTGGTTTGATATCTCAACATACTTATCTACCTGAAATACAGCTTTTACAATGTTTATTACAGCCGTAGATGTTTAATTTGAAAAAGTGTAAGTTTCTGCACACAAGAAATATAATAAAAGTTATTTTAATTTCACGCACGCTCAAGCCGCTATTACTACCCAAAGGGAATTCATTAAAAGGAAATCATATTTTAATATCGAAATGAATGCACGTCACATTCATGTAAAACATAATTTAATCTCATTGGAAGGAAGGAAGGAAGGAAGGAAGGAAGGAAGGAAGGAAGGAAGGAAGGAAGGAAGGAAGGAAGGAAGGAAGGAAGGAAGGAAGGAAGGAAGGAAGGAAGGAAGGAAGGAAGGAAGGAAGGAAGGAAGGAAGGAAGGAAGGAAGAAGGAAGGAAGGAAGGAAGGAAGGAAGGAAGGATGGAAGGAAGGAAGGAAGGAAGGAAGGAAGGAAGGAAGGAAGGAAGGAAGGAAGGAAGGAAGGAAGGAAGGAAGGAAGGAAGGAAGGAAGGAAGGAAGGAGGAAGGAAGGAAGGAAGGAAGGAAGGAAGGAAGGAAGGAAGGAAGGAAGGAAGGAAGGCTGAAGGAAGGAAGGAAGGAAGGAAGGAAGGAAGGAAGGAAGGAAGGAAGGAAGGAAGGAAGGAAGGAAGGAAGGAAGGAAGGAAAGGAAGGAAGGAAGGAAGGAAGGAAGGAAGGAAGGAAGGAAGGAAGGAAGGAAGGGAAGGAAGGAAGGAAGGAAGGAAGGAAGGAAGGAAGGAAGGAAGGAAGGAAGGAAGGAAGGAAGGAAGGAAGGAAGGAAGGAAGGAAGGAAGAAGGAAGGAAGGAAGGAAGGAAGGAAGGAAGGAAGGAAGGAAGGAAGGAAGGAAGGAAGGAAGGAAGGAAGGAAGGAAGGAAGGAAGGAAGGAAGGAAGGAAGGAAGGAAGGAAGGAAGGAAGGAAGGAAGGAAGGAAGGAAGGAAGGAAGGAAGGAAGGAAGGAAGGAAGGAAGGAAGGAAGGAAGGAAGGAAGGAAGGAAGGAAGGAAGGAAGGAAGGAAGGAAGGAAGGAAGGAAGGAAGGAAGGAAGGAAGGAAGGAAGGAAGGAAGGAAGGAAGGAAGGAAGAAGGAAGAAGGAAGGAAGGAAGGAAGGAAGGAAGGAAGGAAGGAAGGAAGGAAGGAAGGAAGGAAGGAAGGAAGGAAGGAAGGAAGGAAGGAAGGAAGGAAGGAAGGAAGGAAGGAAGGAAGGAAGGAAGGAAGGAAGGGAAGGAAGGAAGGAAGGAAGGAAGGAAGGAAGGAAGGAAGAAGAAGGAAGGAAGGAAGGAAGGAAGGAAGGAAGGAAGGAAGGAAGGAAGGAAGGAAGGAAGGAAGGAAGGAAGGAAGAAGGAAGGAAGGAAGGAAGGAAGTGAAGAAGGAAGGAAGGGTTGAGTTTCTAGGTTTAGGCTTAGGCTTAGGCTAGGGTTTAGGCTTAGGTTTAGGCTTGCCCAGGCCTCCAGGTTTAGGTTTAGGCTTAGGTTTAGGCTTAGGCTTAGGCCCAGGCCCAGGGCTTAGGGCTTAGGCTTAGGCCCAGGTTCAGGCCTAGGCTCAGGCCCAGGCCCAGGCCAGGCCCAGGCCCAGGGCTCAGGCCCAGGGGCCCAGGCCCAGGCCCAGGCTCAGGCCCAGGCCCAGGCCCAGGCCTCAGGCCCAGGCCCAGGCCTCAGGCCAGGCCCAGGCCCAGGCCCAGGCCCAGGCCCAGGCCCAGGCCCAGGCCCAGGCCCAGGCCTCCAGGCCCAGGCCCAGGCCTCCAGGCCCAGGCCCAGGCCCAGGCCCAGGCCCAGGCCCAGGCCTCAGGCCCAGGCCTCAGGCCAGGCCCAGGCCCAGGCCCAGGCCCAGGCCCAGGCCCAGGCCCAGGCCCAGGCCCAGGCCCAGGCCCAGGCCTGTGGCCTCCAGGCCCAGGCCTCCAGGCCCAGGCCTCAGGCCCAGGCCCAGGCCCAGGCCCAGGCTTCAGGCCCAGGCCCAGGCCTCCAGGCCCAGGCCCAGGCCCAGGCCCAGGCCCAGGCCTCAGGCCTCAGGCCCAGGCCCAGGCCCAGGCCCAGGCCCAGGCCCAGGCCCAGGCCCAGGCTCAGGCCTGGCCCAGGCCTCCAGGCCCCAGGCCCAGGCCCAGGCCCAGGCCCAGGCCCAGGCCCAGGCCCAGGCCTCCAGGCCTCCAGGCCCAGGCCCAGGCCTCCAGGCCCAGGCCCAGGCCTCAGGCCCAGGCCCAGGCCCAGGCCCAGGCCTCCAGGCCTCAGGCCTCAGGCCCAGGCCCAGGCCCAGGCCTCAGGGGCCCAGGCCCAGGCCCAGGCCCAGGCCTGTGGCCCAGGCCTGGCCCAGGCCCAGGCCCAGGCCCAGGCCTCCAGGCCCAGGCCCAGGCCCAGGCTCAGGCCCAGGCCAGCCCAGCCCAGGCCCAGCCCAGGCCCAGGCCCAGGCCTCAGGCCTCAGGCCTCCAGGCCCCAGGCCCAGGCCCAGGCCTCAGGCCCAGGCCTAGGCCCAGGCCCAGGCCCAGGCCCAGGCCCAGGCCCAGGCCCAGGCTC
>NW_023595142.1:0-6095 GCF_014839805.1 Manduca sexta | reverse complement strand
ATACCTTTCTCCAATGTCTAACATTAACCGTTGTTTGTAATGAAGTATATCCTAGCGACAAACATATAGTTCGGATATTTCATTCCCATAAGGTCTCTCATTAGACATCCGCGCTGCAGTATCAGTGAGGCTGGTACTGCAGCAAGAAGCTCATTGTGACACATTGGACATAATTGTGTAATATTTCTTTATTTATTCTGTTTCTCTTTTTACTGTACATGTTATATGGGTATTATTTTTGTTTTCTATTAGTGTTAACGATTATAGAAAGCATCTTGGCTACGGTCTCATATGTTAGTTTTTTTATAATAAAAGCATAAATAGCTCTACAGACCTTACAAATAACGCTCCTTCTGCCGGGGGTCTGGACACTCCACCAAAGCAGTAGGTCCTGGTGCCGTTTATCATGATCTCAGTGACACCAATGTGCGAAACGAGAGTTATGCCGTTGATCCGGCTGGGGCAAAGCGCTGTAGACCAGCTCTTTTGCGAACTTCGACGTTGTTCTTCATCTCATAGTATTCACTATGGCTTGCCAGCCATACACGAACTCATGCATTGGACCTGAGGAAGGTATCATCTTTACGTGGACTGAATGTATGCGGACTCTGCGCTTTTAGTGCCATCATTTTGCGTATTTTATTTGCAAGGACTGTTGGGTTCAGGTGAGAGCATCGTGGCTGGTGTAATTACTGGAAATTATTATACCAGCTTTTGTGTTGCCTCCAATATAGCGGCAGTGGATCGGGATATCTCAGGTTCAACTCCCAAATAATAATTTCTTATGTTATAAGAATGTAATGTAAATAATGTTTAATGTCAATTTTCGGATCCTATACTTAGGTACATGGGTTTAAACAGAATTTGTTTGATACTAAGTCCGTCAAATGAGCTTAACATCAGACAGTTGATCTATCATAAAAACTAAGCAAAAATATTGTTTCTCCAACGTGCTGCAGAAATATGCATTGGACGCCACATAAAAGGGAGATATAGGCTGATAGAAGAAGATTATTGCTACTAGCTCTTAATCTGAGATCCCTAGTAAATATCTTTTATAGGATTAAATATGGCTCAGATACCTATTAGGAAAGTTCACCATTCGCTTTGAAGGATAAATGAACAAACAAAAACCGAGAGCTGTTAAAATTTTGATTAAATGTAGCATGCTAAAAAGCACATAAATTTAAAAAAACGTTACAATTAACAAGACCTAGAAACTCCCATAATAATGATATAAACGAACTTCCAACATTTCTAGCTCCTACCTATACCAAAAGCTGTCTCCGTCGAGGAAGTTGAACATCTCCCCGAAGAGTCGGGCCCTCGTCAGGTAACATTGGCCCGATCTCGTCAGGTGGGGTGGTGAACTCATGCGCCGACTTGTTGTTGTAGTGGCCTCGACTCGCTTCCCCATGCTGGATAGGAATAATAGATGTTATTTTGCCTATGTACTATTTGTCACACAATTTTATACAATAGGCCTTCCAGACTCAAAGGGTAGCAACTCTTTATGTATTGATCCGCACATTATATTTTGCTTCGCAGCCACTGTCGACATACACATCTTCAATATGTTTTGTGGACATCACGGTTGCCAGGTAAATTATACAACAAATGACCAATGGTTCCATAACTGGAAATTAGAAAAACAATGTTTGTACCCTACTCGTGGTGGGTTCCATAGGGGAGCACTCCAAGGCAAAGTCCGTGATTTACAGGGTGTCCAAAAATAGTATAAAGAGGAGGTCCAGAGATAGAGCACCCTTTGGAGTACCCGAATAACCCCATATGTGTTCCGCGATTTTGTATTTCGAGTTACAATTTATTTTCCGTATTTATGAGAATTTTCGATATGAACAACGAAAAAAACAAGTACCGAGATTTTTTTTGTAACTAAATTTTGATGAGTCCTGCTTTTTTACTTCGAATACTCAATAGTTGTTAGACTAGCGTCTAGCTCGCTTGAAGCTAGTTTTTGAGACATCGAGTATGGCCTGTGTATTCAATATCCGGAAATATATAGTCAATTATCAGGGGTCGTTCCAAATTAAAAAAGAATAAAAATATTACCGAAATTTATTAGATGACGCCAGGATTCTAAATACTATAATAATTACGAAAAAAAATACAAATTAGTTTAAACTATACTAATTTCATAAAAATAATTCAAATTATAGCACGTGATACATATAAGTTCCAATTATGATTATTATAAATCTTCATTTTCTTCGACTGCCGAGAGAAATAATTTCTGACAAAATGTGTGAACGACACTGTAAAATTTAGAAATATGATTTAACGTTTATAATATTATTTATTATTTATCCGTATTGTATCAACAGCCCGCTCGAACGGTGTAGATTCTGAAAGTCGCTGAAACCTATGTGATATGAGTGGTTAGTGGTGGTTTTGTGGGAATCCAGAAGCTTTAAAACCTTTTTCTAAAACCGGCAGCGCATTTATAATTCTTTTGGAATTGTGGGAGTGATTAAGGCACTTAACAACAGGAAAGCTACTTCAGCTACCACATCGAGCCGACCAATCATAGCATTTTGCTTTAAAATTACCAGTGTAGGCTGTGTGCGGTGCAACGAGTTGGTAGCGTTTGTACGGTACATCTATTAGATCTCTAAAAGCTCTTCTAGATTGTTTCTTTACCTTGTATGGACACACACTTGCGCAGCTATGTAAATGCGTATCCGTAGTTATACGGGAAGGTTGTGTTACACCATGCCTCCCATATGAATGTGACGGGCGCATTTGTTAACTTAGTACGTCTACATTTTTTTACTATTAACATCTAAATACTCCGTTGTGTATTAACGTACCCTGGAACTTTAGAAATACATAGTTCCTCAGTGCTATCCTTGGAGTTTAATTTTAAGCTTGAGTTAAAAGACTCCCATATGACAACTCAAACTCTACAACCTACTATACCTGGCAAAAGAACTTAAGTATTATCTCACAGGTCATTCTCTGGATTGGTGCTGGGGTGTTCTTTACTAGCACGTAGTACGCCGGCAGCCCCGCCAACGTGATGCAGGCGCCAGATATCACCGCGAACGGCTCGCTGATCACAGGTATCACCAGCAGCATCGAAGTTATCGCCACAAAGATCGATGGCATCCATAATTGCACCTATTTTAGGCTTGAACGTAAGGTAAGGTTATAATACAAGTTTCTGTGACTTCTAATTCATCCCTCTCAAGGAAACATTGGTCAGGAGTCTTTGGTAAAGTAGCCGTCAGAATTCGAGACGCCGACATATGTCTGGCTCTTTAAAAATCAGCGAAGGGCTCAGGATACTTTAAATGTTAAGGACGAGGGCAAAATATTGTATGTCCTGTGGGTTTACTTGAGCCAGCATTTCTAGACGATTTTAAACTTTTTCATTCGACTAGGGTCTTTAATGGGGCAAGACAATTACGGTAAATCAACAAAGTCAGATGCGTACAATCGTACAATGGCTTACTAGTGGACATTACCCATGGCAATTGAGCAACCCCAAGATATTCGATAATGCGGCGAGTTTGGTTATTAAATCAGTGAAACTGACATAATCGTTCTAATCATCCTTCCAGTGAATAATAACAGTAACTTACATTTTGACCGCTTTGCAAAAAAGCACTATACCTAATTCCAACCATTATCCCCAGAGGCAATTCTTGTGCGCTCAATCTCCAATTATATGGGGCGAAATTTGACGCGGCTCTAGTGACAGTTAAGTGTGTACGCCTCGTGGTTAGAAATACACATTAAGGCCTATAAAAAGCTTGCACATTTCCCTCCTAATGATTTCTTTTGTTTACGCGAATGTTAGACATTGATATAAAAGTATTTATCGGATTTTATCGCGATTCCCCTATGACCACGAAAATCTGCGAAGTCTTTAAAACGTCGTGAGAAAACTATAATGTAAAGCCGCGATAAAATCGGAAAATATTTTTATTTAAATTTCCCTTATTGTTCCTCTTTTCCGAACATCCTATTAAGTACCTAAACTTTCCCCACTCTGCCTTCCCCATTTCCCTCCTCACTCCACCAGGGCCCTGCAGTCGCTAACCTGGGGGATTCCAGTATCCCATTCACAAGATTCCAGCAGTGTAGACTGCAGGGACGCATAAATACAAAAAAATATGAGTTAAAACATCTGATACAGCTGCAAAAATCTTTACAAACATTCAAAACTTTATCAAAATTATATAGTATATCATTTTTTTTATTTCACAATCGCTTATTGTTACTTTTTATAAATAAAAGTTTAAAACAAATAACACCTAATAATAGGCCTCGGTAAGTTAGGTTTTATGCCGCAACCACAGCACGGCGCTGCAGCAAATGGTGGTGAAGAAGGACTCCACTACTGTGCAGTACGTGATGAGGGACGTCAGATTGTCAGGTATCAGCATCAGTAGTGACAACAGCATCTGAGGACACGAAACAGTTTGAAATCTATCAATTGTGAAGAAGCGAAGTCACTGTAAGATTTTGTGCTCCTCGCCATTTACTTATTACTCTGAAATGCCAGGTATAATTCTTGGGAACGGGGGGAGGGGTTATTTAACCTAGTAATTAACCTTTTCAGAGAATTGAAACCAGACTTTTTTCCACTTGGCATGTTTTACGCAGCATGCTATGTATGGTCAGCCGTCAATGTTCGATCTACCTCTTCTATTGCAGTGGAAGGGATTTAATTCTGCTTATGATCAACGACGGTAACTGAGGAATAACTTTAAAAACACTGTAACTCACCAAGAATACCAGTGAAGGCATCGGTGACATACACATTATGTTTATAGGCGAGTAACTCTGGCATGTTCCTGGCGCCGGCGAAACAAATGCGGGACGACGTCATGATGTTCACCGACAGGCCGCCGAGGGTCGCGATGCAGACCAGCGCAGGCATCACCCACCGCAACCAGCCGAGGATGGCTGTCGCGAAATCCTGCCAAAGTATCATCAAAATCATTACAGGCATTATTACAATCATCCTTCTGTCTTTGCCATGTAGCAGAACTGATTTGTCTTAGTTTTATGATCGCGGCCGCTTGCCTGTCGTTAACCCCCCCAGGAAATGCCATTAGGGTAATTCACATTGCTATATCCCTAAGGGAATATGTAGAAATGTAAATGACACGCTTCGTTGAGCTCTTTTTTCCTAACCTATTCCCATACCTATTTGAACATTTTATTCTTAAATTACTTATCTAGTAACATATTTTGTTTCAGCGCAATCATCTCCAGTTTCTCTGTTCCTTGCTTTTGAGTCTTTTTTCATCAAATTCCCCACTAGCTCATTTACCAGCCTACTGCTAAACAATACTCGTCCCATTTTTAAATCTAAAACCACGGAAATTAGCCAATCAGTGGATAAAACTAAGAAGAAACACAACTAACAACAGCTATGGCTTCAGTGGTGAGTATATCTTGACCCAGCACAGCTAGGTACGATACATTTGCCATGATGTATATAGCAGTGACCAGCGGTAGGGAAATGTATATCGCGCGCGGCAGGTTCACGAACGGGTCCCGCAATTCCTCAGTCATAAAGTTCAGGTAGTTCCTGGAAGTTATTTTTAACAAATTTTGATGAATAAGATGTTAGACCCATAGGTATATTGGGAACAATTGAATACAAAATGCATGCAGAACGGCAATACTACTTTGGTATCTACTGTTAACTGTTATGTTGTTATATATAAGTAATGGAATCACGTCTTGCAACTTACAAAGAAGTATTTACTAACATGGATGCTGCCTACTAAAAGCTTTATTAAGGGCTGCATGTGGTCTATTGTCCATGATCAGTCCAAACGCCCAAAATCAACATACTCAAAAAGCACTTAAGGCGTAAAGATCACCCACCAACCAGAATAAGAGAAGATCCCTAGAAAAATTGCGACCGACCAATCCTTTGACCGAGGAATTAGTACCAGCCCAGCCGTCTTCAAATTTTCTAAATGACCTGAAAAAATGAATTAGCATAAAAATAGTTTTTACAACCGGGTTTTATATTATTTATTTTAACTTAAAATATTCCTTATAATATAATTCACACAGTGTCAGAAATAAAGCTCTGTCAAGGTAGCAGT
>NW_023595141.1:0-8989 GCF_014839805.1 Manduca sexta | reverse complement strand
TCTGCCTAGGGCTACCAACTCCTAAAAAAATAGCCCTAAAGTCACGATAAAATATCCCCAAATAGCCCTAAATGCAAAACCCCGAGAACAGCCCTGTACTGTCAATGTTATTTTGTATGGTGTAGTGTATACCCAATGTGTATACCTATCTAAGAAAATAATTGAAATAAGTTCCCTGTTTTATTAAAATTTAAAGGCTGAAGCCATGCCTGTAGTTGTGAGGATCAAAGAGAATTATAATAAAGCGTCTCAGGACAATACTTGTCATTGTTCTAAGACGTAAAGCGTGGATAGTGAGTGAGGTGTATTTGGAATTATTGCATTGTGCTTTGTAGAAAAATTGGAACGTTTTGCGTTTTTATACGTTTTTTCAGTCAAATAATAATACATAAAAACATGTTTATGGCTCTAAAAATAGCCCTACATTTTTTTGGGCCCTGAAAAAAGCCTACTTCACTTCGCCTTAAATTTAGGGCTAAAAGCCCTAAGTTGGCAAGCCTAGAAAGAATACCTATTGTTTACATTAATAATTATTGTCAAAAATTGACAATTGCATACAAAACAAAAACATAACCTATAATTTTATTTTTTTTTAATTCGCAGGACACCGGATAAGGTTAGGCACCATGCTGCCAAGTCATAGTATAAAGTTGACATTTACATATAAAATATCAATACGTTTGCACTATTGTTACTAGATGGACCTTTTTTTCAGACCTTGTTTTCAGCAGATTAGGCCTTTGTATAAAAAAAATCTCAGTTGATAAAAATCCACCATAAATGCTGCAAATTAAATACATTAGATATGATATTTTGAATTTTTCATAACTGTTTATATCGTTTATATTTTAAGATACTGAGTTCCGACAGCGTCTCAGCCAATATTGTACCTCAGAACAAACCTGAGTTGCATCTATTACGGCCTAAAGAAAAACCTTGCGTAGTTTAGGTACCTATACCATAAATATGCCATTAGAGTAAATAAAAATACAATAATAATCAGTTCGTATGTATTTTTTAATGAAATCTGATTTATGTTACATTTTTATCGTTAAATTAATTATTCAGCACAGATTGCGATTTAACTAGAACATCGCATTTACCTCGAGTTTTAACAATAATCTTTACACTATAGTTTACAAACAACCGTACTTGAAATAGGTATAATTGTTCCCGATGATCAACGCGAAAATATCACTTGTTGGTGATCAAGTTGGTATTAGAAGGTATTGTATAAACCATTTATATATTATCTGCCAAATTTAATACTGATATTGACTAGGTCATATTTAATTGAGACATTTTGGGTAACGTTAGTGGAATATTCATTCACCGCGGAACACCCAAAATTTTGCCATACCAACATGTAATTATGTTTTGTTATGACTATGTTTCAGTTGAATATGTAAAATCTGCATTAATTGTGCCACATTAAACAGCCCGATTACTTATTATTAATAATTCGTAATTCTAAGTGTCATATCGCGTCGATCAATGGGAACTTATCACACGTTAATTATTATCTCAAAGATCTGGCCACGTTTCGGCAAACGTTTATTATTACATAAAAGTTTATATCTACATTTGGATACTTGCCCAGGATGATTTTTCCAATTAAAAATAAATTACTAAAATCTTAGACCATGCAGAAGGGACGCGCCGTGTGCTTATTACTATTGAACAAAAATAGCACTTCCAATGTAACAGAAAGAACACGTTTCTGTCGTTATGAACTCGCATATAGATAAATCATAATATATTAATATTAAGCTTTTTGTAATGAATAGTGTAAGTGATGTTTTGTACCGTACTATTCACAATAAATAAATAAACACTGTCCCTCTTATTCATGGACGTTATTTATCTAAGGGCGGAGCATTGCTGTGATAACAAGTTTGTTTCTCAGCTTTGTTTATCTGACAGCCAACTAGATTCAAGTTGTATCTCAATATTAACCAATCACAACGGCTCTATGTCTACACACTGCGAAGGCTGCCATCTCGTCAGCACTGAGAAACAAACTTGTTATCACAGCAATGCTCCGTCCTTAGATAAATAACGTGTATGAATAAGGGGGTTTCTGTTTTACTTCCACTACAATAATTTTATAAATGTGCGCATGAGTAAATGGACTTATACTTTGGCAGGATCATACGGCGCGTTCTTTATACATTGTTTAAGACTAAAACAGATAACAATTTTCCGAATTTTTCTCACATTTAATGTGAAAACTTTACCAGCAATTATATTTTTAATAATTTTTAAATATATTACCCTAAATACACCTTGTATTTTCCTTATTATTGATGGTGATTCGATTTTGTTATTACGTTATACCTAAGTAACTGGCTGGTAGCAGTGATATTTCAAGTTGCAGTGAAATGAGATTAAAAAATAAATAAACCGCGTGTTACTTCGTTGTTGCCAACATAAGTATACTAGAATTGTATAACAATATTTGGCTTCAATTTGGCACTTTATTCACCAATTATAATGGAAGATTTATTGAAATTTATTTTTAAAATATCTAACATTTTAATTTAGACTGTACTTTAATGTACTTCGTCAAAGATTCTTAAGGCTAAGTGAATCACGATATTCCGTTAGTTTTATATACCTTTGATGTAATACAACACTAAAACACATCACATGCAATTATTTAATACATAACAAAGAAAAATAAACAGTCTTGATTTGAATCATTAACATAATTCAGGTTTTTGTCTAAGAAACTACGTATAAGCTGAGATCCATTAGGGCGCGACCACAATAGGCTAAAAGTTTGCCAAATACAGATAATCAGTAAGCTAATTATGGTATATTAGCTGTCCAATCAGACAATGAAATCAAAATTTTTCTTCAAGTTGTTGAGGATAAGACTGGAGTATTTGAATTTATTCAAAAATGGCATCGAGTTTATCTAGTGTGGTCAGCATCAAACTTTTTTCCTTATGTGAACGCAGGCATAAGTAGACTTATATAACAAGATATTTGCGCTACAATACTAAAAACAATAGCAACTTATAGACAGTCTTAGATATTAAAGGAAATAATGTAAACCTATAATTACATTGATCTTAAAAAGGTATGGAGACTTCCAGTTTAAACAATTTTTAATTATACACATTGTAATATTAATTTTAGCAAAAACATTGTGGATTTAAGGAAAAAAATTGGTATGTATGTGGAATTCTTAAATTAATAAATATGTTTGCAGCGGTTACAGGACTAGAAAAACAAATGTAAAAGTCTTGTAAAGTAAGGTCTCCCATTCTATATTTTAGCATTGGCTTGACTCAATAACCAGACCCAAAAGTAAATTTCATCTTGTGATAAAAAAACGCTTCTGAAATGTAAGTAATATTTTCAGCACATAATTGAGGCATCTTGATACTAAAATATTTAATGGTCGTACTTTATTTAGAGTTATAATTAATTAAAAATTAAAAATATATCACAAATCCAACAAATAATATTGGAATAATGTTTAAAAATCAACAATCTTATAACAATTATCACAGAGTAAAATAATACTGAAAAAAATATTTTGTGGATACAGATTGCGCGCATTGCATACAATACGTGAACAATATGCACATTGTATGCATGTGGAAGTGTATTTACTTTATTCCAGGAAAAATGTAAACACATATATCTATCCACTTCTCAATTGGATCCCGCTATGGAAATAGTACCAACCCACAAATTATCCAATAATAAGTTATCAATATTTAACACACAATTTATCTAAATGCGATAGTTACTGTTCAAGAAACGCACCGATCTATTTATATCTGACAAAGTAATCTAGTATTTGAAAAGGTATACAACCTATCCACACGTTTTGGTATAAATCGGTCCAATATAAAAATCATTACTGGTCCTTAAAGGAATAAGTAGGTCTCAAAGTATTATTTGAGAAGTAGGTAGACGTGTTTATAGTATATTTGGAATAATGCTTGCAATTTTGTACGCCACAATTTCATTAAAATAACTTTAAAACTATAAAAATGTTATAAATAATATTTGGCACTACAATTATGTAACTGCATAAAATGCTAAAATCAGTTCAACTGAGCTCAGCGGAAACAATGGTCAAACCGTCAATTTAAAATTGTTATTAATTAACTAACGAGTTTCCTTGGCCAAGCCAAAATAAAGTTTTTGAATGTTTTGAAACATCTTCACGGGTAAATAAAATAATAAATATATTTTCGAGATCCTTTGCCTCACAATTCGAAGATATATAATAAATATTTTTTTGGGACTTGCCACTATTTAATACCGTTAAAATCTGTTTAATACTGTTGTTTTAAAATTGGCGTGGCAAATTACTTTCGCGCAATTTTGAAAGTATATTTTAGTATAATTTATTATTATTTATTATTATAAAATATTTGGCATATCCATAAAAACAGAAAGGTTTTAATAATGATGTAAGTACCTCGTACCCCAAAAAATAGGTAAGCGATGTGTTTAAAAACACTTTAAAATAAGTTATTTTGCAACTATTGAAACTTCTATAGCAGTCAATATATTTTACTATAAAACCAATATAATTAGCAGACTTATTCACGCCTCCGTTAATCGATGAAGTTAGTTTAGCCGTATGCTGCTAGATGTCACTTTATCAGAGTCTGTGAATATATTTCATCTACCCGCATCTTACACCATCAACTTTCAAGATATCGCCTCAAATTATTACCGATTTAGAAACATTATTTCTATATACTTTGAACACTTTACAATAATTTGAGTGCTGTAGAAGTTTCATACTGTGATGCCTCCTGACGCATACATACTTACCAAGCATACCTTATGTTACAATATCTACAAGGAAGCCAAGCTCTGTATAGCAATATTAACAAAACGTTTGCGTATGAAGTGGTATGCGATCAAACAAATGCAGATTGGTCAGTTTTGCTTGACATTGTTTTCTCGCGATCAGTTGGACAACAAATCCAATGTTCAGTGAAGTTCTAAATGCGAGTAAATTTTCCCTTCATGAATATTAGCATTGTGATTAGATAACGTCTATTTGCACGTTGTATATTTTGTTCCCATCTATTCGTTTATGCTTGTCAATTTAAAATATATGACTGATGTACATTGTTCAAAAGGTAGGAATTTAATAGTTGATACTTTCTTAGTTTTAGACCTTATAATCCATCTAGAAAATCACTGACAGCAATTAAAGACCTATTTCAAATATTAAAGAATTAAGTCTGGTTACTTGTACATGATATTTTTAAGTTATGCCACTTCCTCAATTAGTACTCAAAGTATTAAAAAAATATGTATACTGGTTACTTGTACATGAAATTTTTAAGTTATGCAACTTCCTCAATTAGAACTCAAAGTATAAAAGACATAATATAGGCTGGCTAACTTGTACATGATATTTTTACATGCAATTCTCAATTAGAACTTCACCGAGTAGAAAACTTACCACTGCGCACGCAAACACGTCACAATACCCTATCCATACGATAAAAACGGGATATCATCCTATTTGTAAAAGCTATTATTCAAAACTACCGGCAAAATTGTAAAATACTAATCATGTTAACCATAATTAATTGGCCCGTTAGTTATCTTATACTAATGTTCCAAGTATAAAGTTTGGCACGTTTCACAACACTTTCACTGGGGCACGATACGCTGTGGCTACTGCTTGAGATTTATTGTTCAATGTAAGACTTGAGTTGTTATATCAATATAAGTAATGGCAACTTATCGAATGTTCTGGAACGTTTCTTAGGGTTGTAAAGAATTGACCAATCAGTATAAAGTTTGAGTTATACATAGAACTAATGGAGCCTCAAAAAAATTATTCGCAAAGATTTGTTGAGTATTCTACGTCTCATGGGAAGTTATCGAACATTCTGGAACATATTAGGGTTGTATAGAATTGACCAATCAATATAAAGTTTGAGTTAAAAATATGAGCAATGGGAGCCTCAAAAAATTATCTGCAAAGATTTGTTGAGTATTCTATGTCTAATAGGAAGTTATCGAACATTCTGGAACATATTAGGGTTGTATAGAATTGACCAATCAATATAAAGTTTGAGTTATAAATATGAGCAATGGGAGCCTCAAAAAATTATCTGCAAAGATTTGTTGAGTATTCTATGTCTAATAGGAAGTTATCGAACATTCTGGAACGTTTGTTAGGGTTGTAAAGAATTGACCAATCAGTGTAAAGTTTGAGTTATAAATAGGAGTAATGGGAGCCTCAAAAATTATCTGCAAAGATTTGTTGAATATGCTACGTCTAATGGGAAGTTATCGAACATTCTGGAACATATTAGGGTTGTGAAGAATAGACCAATCAGTATAAACCTTGATCGCGGTGCTCATTACTTCATTTTACTGTCAGAGTAGATCAAGGAGCTAGGGGTCCGGCTGATGTTACGTGCCATCCGCCGCCCTTGGGCTGTAGCAATGCCAGAGGAACAAGCCGTTGCCTTCAAGCATTATTTTAGTTAATTTTCAAGTTTATTGACATTGTTAATTAATTTAGATTGTTACTGAATCAGGTTCAGCCCAGATCGAGCATGCGGGATAAAATGTGCCTTAGTAGGTACAAATATGTCCAAATTTCCACTATCTATTAGTAAATTGGAGACTCAACACAAAGGTCCAAAAAAGTAATTGCCTAAACCAGTTTTCGGAAACCGACATGTTTTAATGATTTAGGATCCTCGAGTATCTAGTATCCAATAACTTTTGCATCTCATAGAACTTTTATATCTCAAGCAGTAAACATCAGTCAATCTATATACTCGCTCGGTGTGGAGGCAATGTGAACGTTAACGTGTCATTGATAAAGTACTGTTCCTGATCGTCATCCGGGAGGTAGTACCCGTAGCTCCCATCGTTCGACACTTGATCATAGTTCTTCGGCAACTCACAAGTAAAGTCCCAGTTCTGCTCAATTTTTCTCCTCTTCGCGTACAATATTGTGCCATCGAACGCGTATTCTTCATCGAAATGCAGCACTGCATCATCATAAAAGTAGTTCTCGACCCTCGTGTTCCTCGCTATGTTCTTCATGAGTTTTTTCTTCGCATAACTAGATTTTTCAGAATCGTAATCGTCTACTAAGGGGTCGTTGGATTTCTCTGATCTCATGTTCATGGAGTATAGAGAGCTGTGAGGACTGATGCTGTGTCTGTAATTGAGGTATTGCTCATTGCATATCTCATACATCATCATGCCACGTCGTAGCTGCTCTCGTCTTTTCGCCACCATCTCTTTGAAGTCTTGAGGGTCGATTTCAAAGTCGTTCTTGGCGTTCATATATAGATATCCAGAGGCAGAATTGAGGCGTAGGGACTGCGAGCGGGTTTTTGAAGAGGCCTTCTCGATGTAGCGCGGTATGCCGCCTAGCTCGCGGTACTTGGTCTTGATCTGTTTGATGTTTGTTGGTGGCACTGGTGAGAGCGGGTCGCGGTATGGAATCGACCTGAAATAAAGATATTTATTTTAACTTTATATACAGTAGATGTACTTATATACAGATGGATTTAAAGCCTTAGGTATTGTCTAAGTCCTTTGGGTGATGCAGAGATAAGACGATTTATTTAGGTTCATAATTTGGATTTTTATGGTGAATCTTGAAGGTTTTGGATGTCATCCCAGGTTGGATAATTTCATGTGTTTATTGATATAATTTGCCTTGTGACAAGACTTGACATAGTAAAATTTATAACTTGTAGTTATGTTTATATGTAACAGCAGTTTTTTTAAATATAAAAACTTGTACACATTTATATGTAACTGCAATAAACGATCCCAATCTCAATTTTAAATCCGATTCCGAAAATAAACCAATCAAAATAACTCATTTGTAAGCATGTCACAAAACACTCTGATTGGTCCATTTTTGACAGAAAGAAAAAAAGCGATTGTGATAGGTTATTTCAAATGGTGGTTAATTAGTTTGAAAGTAATATTTACCTATTTGGTCCGAAACAGTTGCAGGAACAGCTGCAAACGCTGGGCGCGTAGTCATCGTCTGTGTAGAGAGGGACCAGTGACGTATCGCCTGGAAATATATCAAATACAACAGTTCAATATAACTTATAATGTTGCTATGAGCGAATATCTTTAATTTAATTTCACTGGTGAAAGGTCTCTCATATGTGAGAGTCTGCCTGGATAGGTACCACAACAATGTCTATTTCTTCCGTCAAGGAGCAGTGTGTAGTCACTGTTGTGTTCCGGTTTGAAAGACATTGTAGCCGGTGTAACTACTGGATATAATAAGACGTAAAATTTCACGTCTCAGGATGGCGAGCGCAGTGAAATGCCAAACAATACTTTGTAATTCAAGGTGTTGGATGGTGTTTCTACTGTTTATGGGCGGTCGTATCGCTTACCATCAGACGAACGGCAAGTTCGTCTCGTTATTCAAAACAATAAAAAAAGTAAAACAACAATACTCTATTATGTGCGCACTACGACCACTTCAGGTTCCATGTCGGGCAGTGATATTGAATTTTTTTGCTCAATCAGCTCGGAGTCTGGGATATGTGCCCGATATAACTTTGCCTCTTGTCACATTATAGAACGGAACACACGGGAGTGGGTTCCCTGGTTGTACATCTGTCTATCCCTTCGGGGGTAATGGCGTGATGTATGTATGTTTAATAACAGTTACCCAGTATGTGGAATTCAAAGTTCTGGATAGTATTGCTTTTTATGGGCAGAGAATTTGCCGCCCTCACACCCACCACAACTCCTGTGAGCCAGGATCAACAGAGGCACGCGTTTTATGACACCGAGCGGTGAAGATCGACAAATCTCAGGAAACACACATTTGCCTTTTTATGCACTGGTAGAGTTTAATATACAAACTATTAAAGTTAACCATTAGAAATCGTTACCCATAGATATCTGGCGCGGGTCTGCGGGCAGCCGCGTGCCGCGCGACACGCCGCGCAACACGTCGCCGTCGGCCGTGATCACGTCGCCTTCCAAG
>NW_023595140.1:0-6100 GCF_014839805.1 Manduca sexta | reverse complement strand
ATGCACCCACAGAACTAGCACCCGAATGTGAAAGTGAAGACTTCTATTCTGCTCTGTCAGACACCATTAAAAATACCACAATAATTTCCTAATAGTCATGGGCGATTTTAATGCACGGGTGGGATGCAGGGAAGCTGGTGAAGAAACAATTTTGGGTGAACATGGATACGGAATGAGAAGCGCCAATGGGCACTATTTAACTGAACTTCTACTACAAAACAATTTGACACTACTCAATTCAGTCTTCAAAAAAAAACCCAAAACAAAATGGACCTGATATCACCTGATTGCAATTACAAAAACGAAATTGACTATATAATATCTAACAAACCAAAGTTTTTCAATGATGCACATGTAATACAGAACTTAAATTTCAATACCGACCATCGTATGGTACGCTGCCGCCTAAAAAGCTTCCAACAAAACGTAGTAGAAACAAAATGAAAACGAATTACTGACGCCCGATCAATATGAAAAACATCGACTCTACAACCATCCAGACACTGAAGAATGTAATAAACTCGGATAAAAGCGTAACCGAAAATACGTCCAAATTGACAAACTACTATCACAAGCTGGAAAAGTAATCGCAACCAAAGAGTCAAAGCTTAGTGAGAAGACTATAGAGCTCCTAGAAGAAAGAAAGGCGTTAATATCGAACAAATCAAAGAGCGAAGAATACCGCAACAAAATATCCAGCCTGAGCAAACAGATCCGCGAAAATATGAGGAAAGACAGGAAAATAAAGAGAAACAAAAAACTAGAAGAGGAAATTCAAAGGACAGGGGGAACAAGAAAGGCTTTCAAAGTATTAAGGGAACAAGGAAAGGAATGGATTCCTAAATTAAAAAGCAACAGATCCAAGCATGTAACAAATCGAAAAGGAATACAGAAACTCGCTACAGACTACTATAGATCCCTCTACTCGAACAACACCAGTGAAGTAGAAAACAACGCTCACAAAAACGCGAATTCGAAATATGAAGATGTTCCATCAATACTTATACAGGAAGTACAAAAAGCCATCTTGTCACAAAAGCTAGAAAAAGCCCCAGGACCCGACAATGTACCAAATGAGCTGATTAGAGGCACAACGGAAGATATCAGTCCAATTTTAACCAAGGTATTCAATGATATCTTAATAACAGGCACCATCCCGAAACAATGGAAAGAATCCCATATTATTCTCCTCCACAAAAAAGGCGATAAAGATGACCTAGGCAACTATCGACCTATTAGCCTAATCTCAAATGTGTATAAGGTCTTTGCAAAAGTAATCCTAGACAGAATAACAAGGGTCTTAGACGAAAACCAACCAATCGAACAGGCTGGATTTAGGAAGAACTACAGTACAATTGATCACATCCACACAATCAAACAAGTCATGGGAGAAATATAACGAATACCAGAAGCCCTTGTATATCTGCTTTATAGACTACTCGAAAGCCTTTGACAGTTTAAACCACAAATTCATCTGGCTGAGTCTAAAAGAACAAGGAGTGTCCGACGTCTATATAGAATTACTAGAATCCATCTACAGGAAAAGCACTAGCCGCATTAAATTGGAATCAAAAGGAGACCCATTCCCTATAAACCGAGGAGTAAGGCAAGGAGACCCATTGTCCCCCAAACTGTTTAATGCTGTGCTAGAACACATATTCAGAGGATTAGACTGGGAAAACTATGGTTTAAACATAAATGGTAACCGCCTGAATCATTTGAGATTCGCAGACGACATAGTCCTACTTGAAGAAGACCCCACTAAACTAGAGCACATGGTCAATGATTTAGCGGAAAGAAGCAGAATCGTAGGTTTAGAAATGAACACAAATAAAACAAAATTAATGACCAACTCTACAGAAGCTGCTATAGAGGTCAATGGAACCAAGATCGAATATGTGGCAGAGTATGTGTACCTTGGACAAATCATATCCCCTGAGGACTCTATGCCTAAGGAAATAAACAAGAGAATAGCCTGCGGATGGAAGAAATACTGGACCCTAAAAGAAATAATGAAGAACAAAGACTTAGGTATGAACATCAAAAAGAAAACCTTCAATATTTGCATTCTCCCATGCATGACTTACGGTTGTGAAACATGGGCACTAACCAACAAACTCAGCCAAAAACTAGCTAAGACACAAAAGAGCAATGGAGAGAAGCATGTTGGGAGTCAGACTTAAGGACAAAATCAGTAACCTAGAAATAAGGACTAAAACCAAAGTCACCGATATAGTAGCCCGTATTGAACACCTGAAGTGGTCATGGGCAGGACATATGTTGCGCTGCAAACAAAACAAATGGAGCAAGCAAGTAACTCTGTGGTACCCAATGGAAGACACAAGAAAACACGGACGCCCGAGAGCAAGATGGAGAGACGACATTCGCCTGACCTTGGGACCACACTGGACCAGAGTCGCAGAAGACAGAGCTCAATGGAGAGAGCTGGAGGAGGCCTATGCCAAAAGGCACACCGAACTGCGGGACATCATATAACTTTTTCGAAATTTACTGTTTAGATTTTAAGTACCTACTTTTCGGAAATAAATAGGCTTTATTATTCTTTTTCGGAATCGTATTTTCACTGGCCTTTATTATAATTTTGGTGTAATTTCCACTGCCTTTTCTAACTTTTCCTGTGTATTAATTTTTCTACTTCTAATTTATTAATATTTTGTGCTAACTTATAATTTTGAATTTTCTCCCTAAATTTTTCCCAATTTGCTTTACCGGTATTATATTTTCTTGTAGTGCTATTTATTGCGATCCCTTGGCCCTTGTGGAGTGATATGTTAAAGGTGATGGTGTTGTGGTCGGAGCTCGTCAGGTCCTCGGCTACCGTCCAGTCCCGGATTCGGTCCAGAAGATCGGCCGAGCAGGCGGTGATGTCCACCTGGCTGGAATAGACTTTATCCCCCAACCGTGGAACGTCGGCGTATCGCCTTCATTCAACACGTGGAGGTCCGTCTCGTCCAGCCAGCCGCACACCTCCTCGCCTCTCCGGTCGATCTCACGGCTCCACCACAGCGACTTTGCATTGGTGTCCCCTCCTAAAGTAGGCGTCTCGGGCCCAGACCACGGCAGACGCTCCTCAGGTGGTCGAGGTACTGGTCAAGCGGCTTGTCTGGCTCGAAGTAACACGAGACCACCACCATCTCCCAGGCGCTGGTGCGGACGTTCACCACGACGATATTCGTCGTGGTGTATTCCGGGCGAACCAAGGCGTCCAGGTCTCTGTCAAAGACCACTATGGCCGCCTTGGCCTCGCCCTTCTTCCGCTCCGCGCACTGGAAGATCCTGGCGGTCCCGTAGTTCATCCGACGAGTAGCTCCGACATACGGCTCTGGATCATCGCGAAGGCCAATCTCCTGTCAGCTGCCATTGCCATGAATTCTTCCGTCGCTAATGCGCTCTCTGGAGATTGGCCTGCGCCACCTGGTATGGTCGCATGTCGGACGCCGCGCCCGGCGCCGTATGGGCCAGAGACGTGGGGACCACCTTAGCAGTACGCTATGGCGGATCTGGCTAGCGCGTCCCACCTTTTGCGTACCGGGCAGTCCTGGCTGAAGGCGTTGTGCCCGGAATCAGCGATCTTCGCTTTTGGCAGTTGCAGCACGTTGGTGCCGCAGCCGCCATCCATTCCGGGCACTCCGCCCTCAGGTGCGGACCGCCGCAGTGACTGCATACATCCAGAGATCCACGGCAGAACCGCCTCCCATGTCCATAGCCCAAACACTTTGAGCACTGGACTAGGGGAGAGTGGTCCTCGACCTTGACTCTCTGGATGTCAACGTGCAACGCGCCAGCCTCTGTGAACCTCCTCCAGAGCTGTGGCGACACCTGCAGGACCACGTGCGCCATTAGCGGATTCCGAGCCCTCCGTCTGTAGCGGACGTCCATCCTGTCTTCTTTTTGGCGCCAGCCAGAAGGCCTTTATTCTGCACCCTTATCGCGCTGATGATCTCCTCGTCCGTGTGGCAATTTAAGAGGTCCTTAATTATGATGAGTGGGTCTTTGTTCTTAATTTCTTGGACCCTTAGGCTTTTCCCATCCTTTGTTAATCTTTCTTTTACCTTCTCCAGTTCTTGTCTGTCCTCAAAACCCATTATCACCTTCCTTTCTTTAGCTTTTCTTATCCTGTCTATCCTCAGCCCGTCTTCTTTGGCCTTGACGACCTGTCTTATTTGGGTGACAACCTCGTCTCCCGTCTCTCTTCTTCGTTTTGAGACGTCACCACTATGGAGTGCATCGCCGTAGTCACCTCACTTCTCCTAGCTGTTGGTGGACCGGCAGCTACACTCGCGTATGTCCTGGCCTCCATCTCCCTCTCTCTGTGATCTTCACCTCCTCGCTGATCTTTCTCATCTCCTCCCTACTGTCCTGGAGCATCCTCCCTGTGCTTCTCTAGCTTTTTCACTAGCTCCCTTCTAGTTCGTCCCTAGTGTGCTTCCCCGGCCCTTTATCCGCCGTGGCCATCGTCTTCGTTTTCGTCTCCTCCTCCCTTTCAGGCTCCTTCCCTTTGCTGCCCTCGGCAGTCCGCCCTTGTAGGGTTTGCCCTCCTCAGCATCCTTCACCAGCCTATAAAGCGCTCCGCGGCATCGATGACCTCAACTTTTATCTCGGTTTTGAGATTCCGGGAGTTGTTGATCTGCAGCCTTGCTTTTAAGAGGCACGCTTTCGCCTCAGCCGTCCTGTTCAGGTAGGCAGTACTCTCTTTCTTGGGAGAGCACTGCCTATCGGAGCTGGTCTCCGGCAGCGGTTGGCTCATGGCGGTGCCCCTCCGCGCTCCGCTGGTGCTGCAGATACCGTGGATGTCGTCGGTGCCGCGGCGGTCCTCTTTGGCACGGTGGTGGTGGTGGTGGTGGTGGTGGTGGTCAGGGCGGCTCGGTTTTCAGGCGCTGCGTCGAGTCGCGATTCGATGTTGCGCCTCACCTGGGCCACTGACTGGCTACGAGGGGCCTGTCCTCCGTGGGGCTTTTGCCTCCGCTTCGGGTTTGGAGGTTTCTTCCTTTTGGGAGAGGTCCTTTCCGGCGTCCCGGCTTTCTGCTTGGAGCCTGTTTCTTTAGCTGGGGTACGGAAGCCAAACATTTTCGGGGGGGTCTGTTCTTTATGGGGGGAACGGGTCTGGTCCTATTCGTCAGGTGTAGATGGCCTGAGGAATGGGTAGTGTCAAATCAAAATCAAAAAATAGTAGTTTTTTATTCCGTAAATTAAATTTACGAGTCGATAGGGTCAATTTGTAAAGTGCGAACACGCACAGTGTGTCTCTTATGCTAATGTAAAATGAACTTAATGTTAAGTCTTATCTCTAATTTTCCTTTTTGTTTCAGGTTGTCGCGGTTCCTGGGGGCACAATCCAGCTAAGTGAGGTAAGTATCTCTTCAGGTAAGTACTACCGTTGTTATGTACACAACTTCTCTCTTGATACCTTTAAAAATAATTTATAAATAATTTTAATGTAATTTTTTGTTCTTTCCAGGTCGCCTATTGTTCCTGTGGATGCGTCGCCCTACGAGTTCGGCGCGGTTCACTTCGGGCAATTATTTGCAATTTTCAGCGCAAAATTTTCGCTTTACTTTTGCTGAATTCCGGTTTTAGTTTTAGGCTTTCGCCACGGTATAGCCGAAGGCTACCTCGTCAAGTGAGACCAGGGTAGGTGGGGGGGGGGCTTTTCGCTGAAATTTTTTGGCCGGAGCGCGACGTGTGATACGTCGTTGGACGCGTCTCGGCTAGCACTACACGATTCAAAATTAAAAAGGAGTACTGTTGGTAGAAAAATTGTTCACCGTCGGCACTGTATGTTAAAATTCAAAAATTTCAAAAATTTCGAAAAATTGAGGGGGGAATGTCAAAACTATGTGAACGGTAAGTACTTATCAAAACAAAAGCAATGATGTGCCACACTATACGGTTTGTATGATGTTTATACAAAAAATTTTCGAAAATCGATCGAATTATTTTTAAAGTGTGCACACCTTAGGTAGATTTTCATACATCGATCGTATTGTCAAAATTTTAAGTTTGCCGGATCGCGACGTGTGATACGTCTTTAGACGCGTCTCGGCACGTACAGCAAGAATATGTAATAAACTTGTGTACC
>NW_023595139.1:0-6127 GCF_014839805.1 Manduca sexta | reverse complement strand
GCCATCGTTACCCGTTTGGCCTCTTCGAATTTCCTTCATGACCTTCGGTCTCCGTAACGCCGGTCAAACCTTTCAAAGGTTTGTCGATGAGGTCACACGGGGTCTCGACTTTGTTTTCCCTACGTGGATGACATCCTCGTCTACTCTGCAGATGAGGCTCTCCACCGGGAGCATCTTCGATTCTTTTCGGGCGCCTCCAAAATTACGGGGTAGTAATCAACCCTTCGAAGTGTATCCTTGGTGCTCGTGAAGTGGCATTTCTGGGTTACCATATCAGCCCAGAAGGCACCAGACCCCACAAGAACGAGTGCAAGCTATTTTGAGTTTTCCCCTCCGAAGACTATACAAGGTGTGCGTCGTTTCTCGGCATGTTAAACTATTACCGCCGTTTCGTGCCTCACGCCGCGCAGTTCCAGGCCCCACTTATCGACGCTGTGGTCGCTACCAATGGCAAAGGCGCTAAACCATTTACATGGTCGCCTGAGCTACTGACGCAGTTTGAGGCCTGTAAAAGGAGTCTATCCAATGCCACTTTGCTACAGCATCCGGATTAACGACGCGCCCCTTGGATTGTTTACGGACGCTTCAAGTGCCCATGTCGGATCCTGCCTTCAGCAGAAAATTGATGGGCAGTGGTTTCCCCTTTGCTTTTAGCAGGAAACTTACCACACAACAAGCGCAGTGGCCAACTTATTACCGCGAGCTGCTGGCGGTGTACGAAAGCGTACAACACTTCCGCCACGTTCTCGAGGTTCAGCACGTGACCATATTCACAGATCATAAACCACTCCTATACGCTTTTGTGCAGCGTAGGGAAAAACTCCCACCCTCACAGTTGAACCAACTATCTTTTATTAGTCAGTTCACCACTGACATTAAATATATTAAGGGAGAGGACAATGTCGTCGCTGACGCAATGTCACGCGTCGACGCTATCGCTCTCGAGCAAGACTATGAAGACCTTGCTAAATCACAGGAGACTGATCAGGAGTTAGCTGAGCTTCTTCTCCATAACTCTAGCCTTCAGTTGACTAAAGTCGTCATTCCTGGCACTGACATCCTGGTCACCTGTGATATGTCTACCGGTAAGCCTCGTCCCTATTTAACCCCCTACTTTCGCAGAGCAGCCTTCAACAAACTGCATAACTTAAGTCACCCAGGCGCTCGTGCTACAACCCATCTCGTGACCAAACGTTTCGTCTGGCCTTCTGTCAAAAGGATTGCAAGAGTGGGCTCGCACTTGTGAGGCGTGTCAACGTGCTAAAGTGTCGCGCCACAACTCTGCTCCGCCCGGCAAATTCGACCTTCCATCCGGTCGTTTCCGACACGTCCACCTCGACATCGTCGGTCCCTTGCCGGTTTGCAATGATTTCCGCTATTGTTTAACAGCTATTGACAGAGGTACCAGATGGCCCGAGGTGTGGCCAATGCGTTCCATAACCGCAGAGGAAGTGGCCGAGACTTTCACCAGAGAATGGATTCCCCGCTTCGGCGTTCCTTTAGTCATAACCACTGATCAAGGTACTCAGTTTGAGTCGGACCTTTTCCGCCGACTGATGATACACTTCGCCACCAAGCGCATTAGAACAACTTCTTACCACCCCTGTGCTAACGGGATGATAGAACGCGTTCATCGCCAACTTAAAGCTGCACTTATGTGCCACCAGGATTCTTGGGTTCGTGCGCTCCCTTTCGTCCTCCTTGGCATGCGGTCCGCCTTCAAGGAAGATATTGTGCACAACTGCTGAAATGCTCTATGGAGAAACTCTCCGCCTACCTGGAGAAATGTTAATTTCAAATCCTGGACCTGTTGGCATCGAGGACTCAGCAGATTTTGTCGTACAATTGCGACGCAAAATGTCGACTGTACGCCCAATTCCTGCTTCCAGTCATTCTAAACCCTCAACCTTCATCTTCAAGGAACTTGCATCGGCGACACACGTATTTCTCCGTGACGATACCGTTAGACGCCCCCTACAACCACCGTACACCGGTCCATTCCGGTCGTAGACCGTGCCGAAGACGGCAAGACTATGACACTGGACATCAAGGGAAAGTGCGTCGTTGTCAGCGTGGATCGGCTCAAACCGGCCTTCATTGACCACACTAACCTTAGCTCTAGCGATTCTAGCTTGTCTGAGCCGCCGATGAAACTACCGAATGTTCCTGGAAAGTCTGTCCTCCCACAATCCATTTTTCCTAACTCTCCCCTTCTGTATCACCAGATAAGACCGCAACCACAACTAACTTGCCCTACACTACTAGATCTGGTAGGCGCGTTAAATTTAAGGATTTTCCCTGATTTTGTTAACCTTTTATCCTTCTCCGTGGGTGGTGTGGCGTATCCGAACGCCACTCGGTATGTCTATGGACAAAAACTAAACGGAGTATTGTCTACGACAAGGAACTCACACACACCGAACACACGCAGTGGAGTGCGCGGCTCTGTACAATTAAACGATAAAATAAAAGGCCGTTATAAGAAGACCGAATTTTATTATTGTCAGCTCCCAATACGGTGCTCGCAGAAAAACCTACATCCAGCGATCCCAAACATACATTATGCACAGGGTTCACAGTTTAAACTGACACATATTTATTCTAATATTACTGTTACATGAATGTTGTCTAGCGCATTTCTGTTGAGTAACTTCAAATCTAACCCCATTACGTTACCATGTTCAGTTGTACTCATCTAGATAAAGTATATCATTTTTGATTACGTGTGTCGATTCACTGTTACTTTACTGCATCCTCATTTATCATGGAAGCTACAGCTTTCAAATTAATTTACGAATAAATACATCATTATTATTATCTATACATTATGAAATCTATCTTTTCACAAATATAAAATACATATCCTTCTTCTTATTTAAATTAAGCGTTATTGGTTTTTCGTCGATACTCAAAGTACCCCATTACAAACAGACAATTAAAAACGTTTTAATACGTGCAGTCAACGATGAGCAGATTATTTGTAACTAAATAAAATGATTATTCACCAAATCTGAAGTAGTCTAAGCAACAAACTCATTCACTGTAATAAAAGATTTCAAAAGCAGATATCATCGAAGTCATAAAATTATGCAAGCTCGGTTAAAGTGCAACGATTCATTTTGGATATATAATTTTCATATGCAACCATGCCACGCTTTAACCTATTACGTGTGCTGAAGTTACATAATCTTTTAATATCAATAATAGGAACAAGAACCCACGACGCGCCTTGTCTACATTTCAAAACAACCATCCCACGCAATAATGATAAAATTTTTGGTATTAGACAGCGGTATAGACAATTGCAGTATATTATGTAAGCTCATTTTTGTGCGCATATTCTACATAATCTACATTATAAATTACTTAACTGAATGACTGGAAGACAAACTGCACAGCTTGGTCTCGCCTTTAATATTGCAAAAGAGTTAATTATAGAGAGAAATAATTTTAAAAGTTCATCTTCGAAGAACGTTCTTGTTATTTTGTTGATGGCAAATACCACCGCCTTCATAGTTTTTTAATGCAATATGTTACATCAAGTGTGAAGTTTTCGTGAAGATAGGCTATAACAACAAGTAGAGCCATATTGTAAAAAGAAAAATGCCGTAGATTTAAATACTTAAGTCCAAATAGGATGTATGGGTGTTATTACTATCTGATTTAAACTATTTTCATTACCATTTTAAAAATCTCTTTTAATAATTCGTGTATATTTTATCGCTTCGTTTCTGCTGTGCAAAAAATATTTTTTTACTTATACGCAATAATAAAAGGGGATTTTTACATATTTTGTCTTGCATATGTTATGACGTTCTTACTCATCATTTGACATGCAAATTGTCGCGACAATGAGATTTACCCTAATATAACCTATTGTTTATACTAACTAGCTCCATATAAAAAACACAACCAATAAAGTTTTATGTTCGAAAATAGTATATTGTTTAAAAATCACTTAGTATTATATGATATCAGCAATAGAACTCCCTTATAAAATGTTATAGTGTCGTAAAACTTTTGTCTGAGTAAGCAGACGAATGGAGGCAAGCAACTATAGGTAGATGTCCGACAGTTAACATTTTATTAATAACAACGCGGGTAAACATCAATTCTATTCTTTTAGTAGGTACAATACTAACATTATTACCTATGATCTGCCGTCTATATGTCAGTCTGATCTGAAATAGCTCTTTTCTGTATCGAAATTGCTAAATGTCAAGCCAAAATTATCCGCGCTAACTATCTTATTTTTTTACTATAACAGATAATGCAAAGGAAATATATACCTCAGTAAGTTATAATTAAAAAGCAACTTCTTTTCTTTTTGTAACAACCGCAAGAACGAATTAGTTTAAAGATTTTTAATGATTTACTTGTTATTTCGTCCTTCCGTGGCCTAGATTTTGTTTTGGGATTTTCCAGTGACGCTATATGCAAATTAACAAAATAAAGTCGATATTAATTTTAACATACAATTTGTATTGAAGAAATCTGATATAAATATTTCTTTAGTATATATACAATATACATCATCTTAGCCTATAATCAGTACATGTAGGTACCGCATTTTATGCCTAAAGAGACTCTAAATCATATTTGTATACATATTTAGGTCAGCATAAGTTAGGTCTCCAGTAAAATTCATCTCTTTGATTCTCAATGGATGAGCGCAGTACCGAACCTACTTGCTCCAATAAGTATTTATCTTGTAAAACAAAGCCTACAAAGGTCCGCGAGACTCCGTTTCGTTCAAACAATGTATACATGAACCGTTTTCAATTTGTAGTATTTGAATATAGCGGTCGTAATGTCGGATTAGGGAAAGATCGATATTTATGTGTATTGTAGCCTTAGAATACTGTTAAGTTCAATCAGTTTATGTGGCATATATAGAACAGCTTCCTCATAAAGCCAGGACTTGTAGATTAACCAATGTTTCCGGAAAAATACTAAAATAATATGGAAAAAAAAGAAGATAAAAAAGGCGCTTCATTTTGAAAATAATTTTTGAAAACATAATAAATTTATATTTTTTTAATGTTATGTGTGTTTAAACTCCAAAGGGATAGAAAAAATGTTCATTTAAATATATTTTATTTCCTAATATATTCTAAACAACGCTAAATTAATCTATATCACACATCTTTCACAATCCGCTTGTTTTCTAACCAGCCGTAACTGTGCCGAGGAAAAACGTGCGAGAGCGAAAAATAAAGCCATTGTGGACGATAATGAGAAAGTCAATTGACATTGCCTCAATCGGTACACTTCCAACTATGTACGTAAATAAGTTATTCACAAATCACAACGCAGTGTTGAAATCACCAATGGATTGCAAAACAATATCGTATCGGAAATAATCTTACAATTGTTCCTTAATTACAACATCGACTCAGTAAATATCTCCTTTGTGTTAAATAGAATATTAATTAACGTGTATTCTTTATGTTTTATTACTTGTTAGCCAATTCCCGTTATTGATATCTATTTTAATTTTCAAAATTATTAAATTTATTTTTTTTGGAAATAATAAAACATGTTAATTAATTCTATACTCCTAGTACATAATTAAGTATAGCAGTTCTTGCGCTATTTCATCTCACATGAAAATCGAAAAGCTAAATTACCGGATACAGGTTTATTAAAGTACCCTATCCATTAGGTTTAATTTTTTTTTTTATGTAGACTATTTTTGCGAACATAAAAATAATACTCATTCATGTAATATAAACATTCCTGTTAACACATCCATTCATGTTACATTTAGTTATAAATGTACTAGATATGTTAAAATAAATACTATAATTATTGACAAAATATTATCCGTGACCTACAGAAACAAATAAAAACCTTCCTAATTATATAGTTATATACTAACACCGCGATAGAATCCGAAAATTAGTTTAATTTCAATGTTTAACATTCGCGTAAACATAAGAAATAATTATATAGTTACCAAAGACATATATTTATCATCATATAAATAACGTTAAATACATACCTGTAAAAACTTTTTAATACAAATTCCACTATTAACACTTTTTACACAACAATAATGTCAACAATGCTGTTGCGCCGTGCATTCAATTTTGGCGCTAAATGCGCACGCGCAGTCTCAACAGTG
>NW_023595138.1:0-6210 GCF_014839805.1 Manduca sexta | reverse complement strand
AACTTTAAAATGATTAACTTTCATTGATTTAATTTTGTAAAACTATCGTGATTTTTACTCCTTAGGTCATATCACATTTTCCTCTTCATTTTTATTAAGAGTAACTAGAAATCGTAAAATGACTGCTCCAAGGTAGCATAAATGCGCAGCGACAGAGTTCCCGGTTTCGATTCCCAGGATGTATAACTGATATTTTGTGAGATTGAATTTACACAGAAAGAGGTAGGATTATACAATCTTAAGCTAAATTCTTTCTGCAATATGGTTGTAAAATACAGTTTTACGCGTTTCAGTAGGGTACGGAAGGAGGAAGATAATTCACAATAACACTAGTGTAATTGGATGAATTGCGTAAACTATTGATGTACTTTTTATCTAGCACGGCAAAGTGACGTCACTGCACGTGATGTGAGGGAATGAAGCTGGAGAAAATATTCAGCAAAGGATCTTGTATCTCGCGATCAGCACAATCATGGCAGCCATGTTTAACAACATCTTCTTAATTTGTCCACAGCAAAACCTACAAATGCACAGAAGACACGACCTCCAGAGACTCAGACTCACTCATACATGAATATGTCGAATCGACGCAGTCCATGTACTGCTGGAATCATCCCAAAGTGAGGGAGAACTGGAAGACGGTGTGCGCTGCCGTGGTGCTGCTGATTGTTGGCGTGGGACTCCTCGGTATGGGGGCTTTTGCGGCCGAGCCAGAGAATGGACTCCAAGGGGCTGTATTCTTCGTAGCCGGCATGATATGCTTCGTACCTGGCGCGTATCACGTCGTGTACATCTGGCTGGCCGCCAGGGGACAACGAGGCTACGACTTCTATCACCTGCCGTTATTCACTTGATTCATTTTGAGTGCTCTTTTGTGTAAAATGGATTCGAAGTGTGCGTAAACGAGTGGTTGTGTCGATAAGTTTATTTGCTCTCTATACGCGAAAATTTTATGTGACGCGATGGTCTGTGATGCGAGTGTGCTGGTAGATGACAACTGTATTTTTTTCTCACAACTTAATTAATAAAACTGGTAAGTCAAAAGTGATGATATTATACAGAATGTTGTCTCATTGTACGTCGTTAAATTAATTTCAACATTAGTTATCTTTTCAGGGTATCTAAAATTTGATCCATTATCGAAATATGTTAAATTCGTTATGGTAGCTGGCAGCTGCTATTTTGATGGCTTTACCAATCTACTAAGTTGAACGGATGGTCTCTCCGAATCCC
This sequence comes from Manduca sexta, assembly GCF_014839805.1. NCBI lineage: Eukaryota > Metazoa > Arthropoda > Insecta > Lepidoptera > Sphingidae > Manduca > Manduca sexta. Next base: position 4,977 of record NW_023595138.1, on the reverse strand, counting down.
TTAGTCATCTTCTTATTGGACTCGAGAGGTCACAGTTCAAAAGCTATAAAATTATCCGCCTAGATGCGTCATTTCTTTTATTTTTTAAAATTAATGGTGCTTCAGTTAACTGTCTATTACTGGATGAAAAGATTAGTAGTAAACACAACTTACTAAGAATGCACCCAATTTACTTCAAAGCCAATTTGACTTCTTACAAAAATTTGCAAATTTGTCCCTTGTATATAGATATGGTTGCAATTTATATGAATGCGTCAAAGTATTGCAATTGACTGCGTAATCGGTTGTTATCTATCAGCTGTGTAAAATAATTATTGTAAGTAATAAAGCGAACGAACTTCCAGTCATGCTTACACAGTAAAGCTTAGCATTGTAAAGATTATGTTTAAAATATACGGGGTAATTTAAACCTTAATAACTAGGTATAAAGGCGCGTGTAATGAAACGCAAAATATCTCATTCGATGTCTCAGTATATTAATAAAAAAGCATATTGTACTATAGTTACCATTCACATAATATTGTATTGTATTAATATATTTTTTATACCTAGTTTGATTCAGAAAATTTACCTTACACAGAAAAATTAACAAAAAATACATACATATAAAATATGCATTATTACTTACCTATAAAATTTTATTTTGTAAACTGAAAAAAAAAAAAATCAAAAAATGTTTTAAAAGGTTTTTTTTTAATTTCAGTTGTATGTATGTCTTAGAATTTTGCAATCAATATTTCACTCACTTCCACTGAAGCTATTGGGCTGAAATTTGACATACATGTTTGGTTCTTGTGATTTCTAATAAATCACACTCGAGACCTTTGGGCTAATAATTATTGTATTTCACATAATAGAAAGTTGTCCTGTTTACATTCAATAAAAGATAATTTATTTATAAAATACAGGAATTAAATTACCATTCACTTACTTGATTGGTTGAGTCACTCTGTATATTTTAAACCGTAATGTATAGGAAATCCTACGTTATTTAATGTTTACGCGGCATACACGCGTAACAAAGAAAACTAGGTTTAACTGCTTTATTTTTCCTTTGAATGCAAAAAAATGTTTTATTTATTTACAATGAGAAATTTCAAACTATTGCGAGCCTTACATGAGTAAAAAACTGTACAAGCTATGGTACATACCTGCCATCAATATATCAAGTTTTAAAAATGTGAATTTTATGTCTTATTTATGTAAATTAAGGAATTTCAAACAATCTGTCCAACTATTGAATTTTTAACCATTTTCCAACAAAAACTTAAAACTGGTATTTAATCTGTAAATAATATGTGAAATGTAGAAAAAAATGTATAACCATGTTAAAATTTTCATAAAAAACACTATGTATTAACAGTTAAATTTTGAAATTGAAGTATTTTTAAAACTACTTTTAAATACTCTTGAAAAAAAATATTTTTAATAGACTATCAAAGTGCCTAGTTGCATAGGAGTGGTAGAATAAAATAATATAATACAGAAACCAGCCAGCTATACCATGAGTTATAATCAAATATATTCATATATTTATAGTTTGTTCAGGTCATTTATATAATTAATACTAACCTATATTTTATGTGACCTGAAGCAATTAGTGTATATATTGTAATGCTTTAATGAATCAATTGTTTTTCTGTAGATTTCAAGATCTATTTGGGAAATGTTTGCATTTTCCTTTAATTTGCCTAGGTTAAGATTATTTTCCTAATGAGTGAAAACAGTCCAGAAAAGGACTTTTCGTGGGTTGGTATGGTAGATGATTTTTTTATTTATAGGACTTTAATTGACCAGCTGAAAATGTGTCAGTTTTGTGATTATGTAGCCCCAATTTTTGTTTCTTTAATTAAATTTATTTAAAGACAGCCTATTATTTATTGGTACCGTAAATGTTATTGCATTTATTCAAGTTCCCATGAGGTCGATAAATTGTATATTATGATTTATGTGTTTATTTTTTGTTTAGTCATTGAGCATTTTATTTTTACAGTGAATGAAATTTTTTTGTATGTGATATTGTGACTGATTTTGTGTAACATATCAAAATGTTTTTCTACATGTCTTGTATAGTTTGCGTAGAATATATTACAGTTCATGGCATAATATCTTTGATTAGATAATATCTTTAATATATTTTCTCACTTATAGACTTTTAGATTACATTATAGACTTATTTGCATGTTTTTTTAAAGATATATTATAATTTATTACTTGTTTCGACATGTGAAAATGAATTTGGGGGGTAATGAATTTTTGTTTTATAATATTAGTGAAGAAAGGTAGTATTTTGGTAGTAACAATCATTTTATGATTTCTACTAAAAACAAAAATATTCATAGTTAAAATTATACTGCATAATATAATTTTAAACATAATTTAGAATAAATTATATTTTAAAATGTAATTCTATTTTAGTAATAAAAAATTTGTTATAATTTCTGATTGTTTGTTGGGTTGTGATCATTCTTAACCACATTTATAAATTTAGGAAATGGACTTATTTATATCAAACCTGAAACCACAAAATTATCTGTCAAAATGATATGCCATGTAACATATTGGTTTGTGATTGAGTAATTCTGTTATAGGATATTATGTGTAGATATACTTACTACAATTTGTGCATTCGCTAGGCAAGTTTGAGATGGCAATATTGCATGATATTGTCCAACTTTGCCTATGTGTTGTGCGTTTCTATGTCATGCTTACTGCCTAGTTTATACACGGATATAGATAAGCCAGAACTATCAACATTATGTTCCTCGGTTCGTCAATTCATCTGGTCTCCAATTCATGTCCAATTGTATCATGATGTAAATATTTCTTAATTTAATAAATTAGTCATCCTAATGTATTGTTATTTTAGACCTTTGTGTATGTGATGATTGACTTACTAATTCATTTTTCAGTTAAGACAGGTTGTCATATTATTTATGTATATACTGATTCAGTAAAGAATTTTTAAAAGCACAGAATTCATACGCAGTATAAATACATTAAAAAGTTTATTGCAACCCTTTCTAGAATGTAGATGTAATGAAAATGAAATGCTCTCTTTTTCAGACAGATTATTTATTTTATTTAGCAACCTAAGACTGATGTCTTCTTATATTGCTAAATATTTATTCAGCAATAATTGCTGATAAACAATGCATTTATTTCTATACATACCTCCACATTCATAATAAAGAGAATATTTCTCATTGAAATGCCAATTTAAATTATTTTAGTATGATATAAGATATGGCAGCAATGGTGAAACAGAAAGAACATTACTTACCATATTTTGGCAACAGTGGTAGTTTGAGGAGAGGCTATATATTAGCCAAAAATATATATTTGTGTACTTGCAGATTTAATAAATCACGCAATTCAAGGTAGGGACAGACTAGACGCTATCCCACCTCTAGATACACCTGACAGTGGATAAAAAGGTCTCAGACATATGCTTTGAGTCTTGCCTTAATTCAGACCGGTAATGCAAATCAGTCTGGTGTTAATATAAATACATATAAAAGCTGAGTAAAAGTAAAATCATTATTCCTCTCTTTTCCCATCGAAGACCTTAATTACAAGCATGATGGTACAATTAAAGTCTTTTAAATATGTTAACAAAGAAATTTGATATAGAATGAAACAAACTCAATAAAATATAAAAAATAAATATATTTATGTACAAATTATACAACTAAATTAGATGCTTCTTTTGCAAATCTTCTTAATTTGAAATGCTGTAGGAATCTAAGTTCTCCATTCCACCTCAGTACAGACATCTGTTCAACATCCATCATATTAGGCAACTCAATACCGCCTGTTTCGAACTCTTGGAATTCATTTTTCTTGGTAATATTAATTATATCTTCTCTACTGGCATGTTGGCGGTTCTTCCTTTGCCCAATCGAATTTTTTAATGCAATTTGTTCTAACTCTTCATCGAAGCGCCCTAGATAATTATTAATTAATTCCAAAACTTGTTCCTTAGATAAAACCTCACAGTTTTCCGGTAATCTCTTTGAACCACATTATTTTTTCTCCTATTAAATTTTGTTTGATGTGGGTGTCCAATTTGCTCTTATCCTTCCTCTCGTTTCTTTTCATTTTCTTTGAAAGTGTAATTGTCTTTCTGCTGTTAGGATGTTTTAGTTTTTCTATATTCTTCTTCACGTTAGGCATTTTGTTTATTATTATTGTATTTACCACGTGTTTACAAAATTTTGGAAAAATAGCGTAATCAGCAGCTAATCCAAAGAGAATTATAATATGAGCTAATCAGTAATGTCACAATGAAAGACATAGAGTAAGCAGGGGGTGGACACTTAGAACATTTTGTGTAATGATGAATGATTATATATCTTAATGCCGTTAAATAGAGTTTAGTTTTGGTTGACAAAAGGATGTCTCATCGTAACATCTTGTACCAACATAATAATCAATAAATTTTGAAAGTATGTTGGCTACCATGATAGTTGATAATTTGCCGCCATTATTGACGGTAGATTTGTCATTGTTGAAGTTTATTTGCAAAAAATTGTATTATTGCGATTATGTTAAATAATAAGTTATGTTTTATGCCGAATACGTTGAGTTGAGCCAGCTTTTCCGTTTCTGTGTATATTTCTTCTTGAAGGAATTTGTGTAGTGTGTGTTACGAGATAGTGATTCTTATTTTCCGAGATATTGACTCAATTCTGTTTACATTTTTGTAGTTTATTGATTTTGTGTGCGAGAATGGGGAAAAGAATTAATGTGTATAAAATGTGAGGGTTTGTGGCACAAAAGTACCCAAAGTCAAACATATTTATGGCTAAGTATCCACTTGATCTACACCGGTAACAGAAAATTTATATTATGTACGTACTTACGTAGTATATTACTTACTCTATGAGAGTAAGTAATATACTACGTAAGAAGAGGCGGCACTTAGTACATTGAATTTGAGCTCACGCACACATACGTGAGCCCAGTAGAATTACA
>NW_023595137.1:0-2500 GCF_014839805.1 Manduca sexta | reverse complement strand
CTTTGTCCTTAAGCTTAAATGGGCGCTGAACTCCCACCGGCTATCCAAAATCAAACCTAAATACTTCATGGTATTGCCGATGGGAATCCGCACCCTCCACTACGATGTGGGCACTGGCCGGTGGCCCCTCCGAGGCCCGTGAAAGCAGATGGCCTCGGTCTTCTCGAGGGCCACCTTAAACCTAAACGCCGAATGCGGCTCACTACGACCGGTGCCCACCGCCGCCAGGATCGCGGCGCCCCTGGGAATCTTAGAGTGAACGTGTCATCCGCATAACACGTCACGTCGACGCCCCAGAGATTGGCACCACGGAGCACCCAGTCGTACCCGATGTTCCACAAGAGGGGCCTAGAACCGACCCCTGTGGAACACCGCACGACATCGCTCTTCGGTGTTACTCGTCGGCGCCCGGATACACCACGTACCTGTCAGAAAGGTACGCGTGCACCAGACGCCTGAGATAGGGCGGCACCACGTGGTACCGCAGTGCCGTTGCATGGCCAGGGAGCGAATTGAAAGCGTTGAGATGTCGAGTGAAACCGCGATGACGACCTTCCCCTGGCCACTGCTGCCTCCGCCTGCGACTTGACCTGCAGAATCGCGTGGACAGTTGAGCGTCCACTCCTAAAGCCAAACTGTTTGTCGGCCAAATTTGGGACCGACCCTCTCGAGATGCTCGACGAGGCGCGCGTGTATAATACGCTCAAAAGTTTGGCGACCTCGTCGAGCAGCACGATGGGCCGGTAGGCCGACGGCGACTCTGCGGGTCTCCCTCTTTCTAAGCAGGACGAGCTTCCTGACTTTCCAACGCGCCGGGAAGACGCCCTGCACCATACAGGCGGAGAATAACCGAGGCGGCCCCAGGTACTCGAGGGCTAACACCCAGGCTTTCCCGGGATGCCGTCGAGACCCGGGCGGTGTTTTGCCCGCAGCAGTCGAAACACTGCCGCCCGCATTTCCGCGGGCGAAACCTCTGGAATATCCCTTGCCGAAAGTTCCGACGACGATGACGCCACTTCCGGTGGCGCCATCGGTGGAGGAGTGGTCCCCTCGGTGGCCGGGAACAAGGCCGCGACAACGTTGGCCAACAGATCTGGCCTGAGACTCTCCGACAGTGGGCGCCGCCGAACGAAGCTTGTTCATAACTAGCTTGTATGGGCGCCCCACGGGTCCGCGTCGAGAGTCTCCAAAACTCCCTACGTGCCGCGACCTGGCCCTTGAATGGCCACCCGCAGCGCCTCTTCGCCTCTTTGTAGAGGCCGTAGAGCTGCCGCCCTGGTCTTCGTGGTCTCTTCCTCGGATTCGGCGGCGGCGATGCCTGGCGCATCGGCGGCGCGCAGCCACGCAAGACGCGCGCAACTGCGCTAACTCCGCCGACCACCAGTACACCCCGCCGTGGCGACGGAGCGCCCGGGGCATGGCGGCGTCGCAGACATCCGACATTACCCCGAACCACTCCTGCCTCCTGCTCTACCCGAACCGGACCCTCCGGCTCGGGGAGCCACGAGACTGCCAGAGCGGCCAACTCTAGGGCCTCTCCTTGTCGAGGCGCCTTAACGCCCACCGCGGGCCGTCCTGTCGAGGGGCACTCGGTCCAACACTGGGCCGGATACGGGGCGCGGAGACATCGAACCTTATATAACGGTGATCCGACAGCGTCTCCACGCCCACGAGGACTCTCCAGCCCTGACACGACGTGCGACGGCGGGGCTCCCAAACGACAAATCCACAATAGACCCGCCGTTGTGCCGCACGCACGTGTCCACCGACCCCTGTTCAGGACGACCAGGCCGACGGAAATCGCCCATTCTCCAGTACCTCACCGCGAGCGTCGGTCGCCGGCGAAACCCAGACCGCGGACGTCGCGTTTAAGTCGCCCGCGACGATCCCCGGGGGAGGATTGCCAAGCAAAACCAGGGCCCCCAGCCGAACGAGAAAGGATTCGAACTCGGCCAGAGGTCTGTTGGGGAGAAATAAACTCCTACAATCCACAAGTCCCCAACAGAGCCGCGACGCATCCCTGGCCCTTCTCGACTTTTGCGAAGGGCGGGAGCCAGCGGCACCTTGGTGATGATGGCCACCGACCCGTCGATGTCCCCTACCCAGTTATCTCGGGAGGACAAAATACGGTTCGGCGACCACGGCCACTTGCACCGACCACTGCGCCAGGCTTTGGGACAACAGGTCCTGGGCGCGCGCAGTGAGCGCAGACTGCGCAGTTCGCTGGGGCCTTGCATTCTCGGGCTTTAGGCCCGCCTGACCGCAGCGATAGCAAACTCGCTGCGGTCCACCGCGCAGTCGCAGCGCCCCTAACGTGCCCGCCTCCAGGCACCGGAAGCATCAGGCCGCGACTCGAGGACGGTCACTCGAGCCGCGGTCCAACCGATCAGGATCCGGCTCCTGCCCCTTCACCTTTGGGCCGCCTTTATAAACGACCCAGGCGGTCCCAACGCCGGAGCGACAGGCGAATTTGCCCCACCTTGATTGCGTCCGCGGGACA
>NW_023595136.1:0-6323 GCF_014839805.1 Manduca sexta | reverse complement strand
TTCGTGGCCCGTGACGTCAACTTAGATTGAGAAAATTTAAATTGCACTGGCTGTTTGTTTAGAATTCTGTACTGTATATGTTTGAAAACATATGTATTACAGTAGCCAAAATAAGAAGTAAGAAGTGTTCAAATTTTAGGTTGGTTAATACTTCTTACTAAATTACTTCTAAGGCTTGTTTATTGTTTGAATTGTTTAAGCACTTACTGATGCCCATGTTTCGAAGATGATTTCCTTAGAAGCCACATTATCTGAGTGATAAGCTTGTTATGTTGGAAACGTGCGTTATACAGTAGTAGACACGAGCTAAAGCTAGCAAGGTATGAACAATTGTTAACATTGTTTTGTTTTGCTCAAAAAGATTTCGCGGAAATCCGTTTATGTTAAAATAAGATAATGATTCTATGAAGAGCTATCGGGAAAACTTATTCAATGTTTATCGCCTTTGTTTCTGCTGGCTTAATGTTCCAGTTTCGTAGTTTCGAAGTCATTTTATAATAGTTGTAGTTTTGCTTTCAAAGTTTTGGAATATTTTTCGGGGTGTTATTGTGCTGATTATTTTTGCTTTCGTAGTAACTAACCAAAATCTATTCTGTATTATGTGTTGAACATACACTCATTTATGTGTAGTGAGGGAGAAAATAATAACTATGCACTTGTGAAAAAAGATTGACTCATAACGTTTAAAATACCCAATTAATAAATCATACCTACTATTGTAACATTCGGGTGGACGCGGTGTAGGATTTTAGAAATATCTTTTCAAACGTAAGCTAACTTCGCTTAAACAGAGTGCAAAATACATCCCTACCTTCATCTTCAATTGGATCAGTGTTGAATTAAGATTTTCCTGGTGTAACAATCGTATAAGACCTTTCTCAGCAATGTAACAACAACAGTAGGTCATTGGATAAAAACAGTCCAATACCATTAATAAAATACTACAATATCGTGAACAAGAGGGTATTCAAAATTAATTATTCCGAATAGATGTTGCGGCAACCCTGCACCAGACGCGATTAAGGCCCACCACTAAGTTATTGGTCCAATATCCACAACAAAGAGGCTTGGGCACTGTAATGCCCAGTCTCGCAATGGGCAATAAATATTTGAAACTGCTTACGCGTTGGAAAAAGTACTTGTAGGAAGTCGCACACTTATCTCTACGCACACTTATATATTAGCTAGCAAATAGCTTGCCTGTTGCTATGTCACATCGGTCCCTAAACTGTTAAATTTTAAAGCAAAAATTGCTGTAGTCGCCCTAATTATATGCTTATTCTATAGTCCTTCAAATGAGAACAATATTCCTTATACACGAGTTGCGGTGGGATATGTAAAGGTTTGTGAATATTTTTTAAAATAATCAATTCTAGGTGTTTTGAATATTTGAAACTCCTAAAATTTTGCTTATGAAATTGTCTGTTTCATAGTGTTGGATGCAAATAAAAAAAAGATGCACTGAATCAAAAATTTTGATGGCATTTTAATTGTAAAATTAAAGACACAATATTCTCATTATAATAAAAATGAAACTACCAAAGTTAAGATAACATATTGTAGAAATATGATGTCTAATTTTTTTTTACACAGCGTGTGATAGAAGCCTGTTAACATTGCTATTTTATCGCTAACGTCGAATGCTATACGGATCGTTGTATGTGCGCTTATCTTTAAGATTATTTGTTTTATTACTACGAGGGAGAAGGATTTATGTGTTATTGAATATGAATAATAGATAACCATGATAGCTCTTTGGGGATGCAAATATTATGTGGGAAAAGTTTGAATATATTCAAAGTTGAGGTCTTACGCTCTCTGAATACCAGTGCTATGTGGTCGTCATGACACAGCTTATCCTACGTTGATCTAATTGTTGTAGTTACGGAATATGGTTTATGCACTTTGTTTTTAAATATATCACGAAGGCTGCAACGGTAAATTATTCCTCTTCTGATGCCATAGTTAAGTAATGTAATAAACAATAAACGTTAAATCTCATTCAGTTTGTGCATGCACAGGAATTACGTTTGCTACTATCAAATGAGAGCAACAGTGTTTGCTGGTCAGCAGAAAATATAAATAAAACTGTGATATACTTATACGATCAAATTTTGTTTTCTAAAAAATATATACCCGAAACGAGTTGTCGTGTCGATATACTTGCTGTGTAGAAACTAGAACTCTTTGCATATTGGACTTTGCCTAGACCATATATTCCTTTTATTTATGTTTACACGCGAATAGTTTGATCAAATAACACGTTGGTTATACGAGTCCAAAAACTGCGCTAGCAATATATCGCGAGTGTCGTAAAACACGGGTAGGCGCAGGTGGGTAGCCAGGGAAAGGTGTGGGAGGCCGACCCCACTCAACGGCGTGAAAATTGAAGTATAATAAATGAAATTTGAATAGGGTACCGGACTCATTTTTATTCTTTACTATTATCAAATATTTATGTTATATAAATTATAACACAAAAGGAATTATTAAAATCCGGTAAAAAATCAACAAGTTATAAGTCTTTGAATGTCGGTGGAAGGGGTAATTAACAAGAAACAGAACAGAGACAAAATACCCACATTTGACGTCATCGGGAATTGCGACGCGTGCGAAAGAAAGAGATGAAGCGATATCCCCACAACGCGCCCACTTCTGCACGTTGCAATATTTGAAATATGAATTACTAGCTCATTTTTTAACAATTTTTTATTAAATTTTCGCAGGAGTGCTTCTTTTCGTGTTATTAACCATTAAATATAAAATAATAAACAAAATCAAACATAGGCCGGTTCCCTATTGTGAGCGTGGAAGTTGTGGCACATAATTTTATCCAAGTTTTAATGTGTAAAGAATTAAAAAGGTAAAATTTGCGATAAAATACTATTGCATTCATTTTTAGATTGCGTTACTAAATCAAATCACATACTTTCTTCTTGAAAACAACATTTTACCATAAGTTATTCCAATCATAGATGTCAAATAAAAAAGTGTAAGTTTCGAACGAAATGACGCTTTATGTTTACTTTTTTATTAGTTTTAAACCAGTAACGTTGTGTTTTTCCTCACTCAATAATATATTGCATAAACTTCAATATGACCCCCATACATAACCCAACTACACATCTGTCTTACATAGGTAAATCGAAAAGCATCTTCTCATTTCAACCTTGGAAGGGAATAATCTCGTTAGACAGCCCGAAATGTAAAATAGCATGTAAATCCTGACACGGACAGATATAATCTGAAAAAATGGTCCGTTGTGTTCTCATTTCTTTCATAAACTGTAATGGCGGCGTTTTATTACTGTTTTTGTGGTTGATTTGCGGTTAGGTGTTTGTTTATTATTTTCTAACGCTAAGTGTATTAAGGGAGTGTGGATCTAGATGTAGCTTGTTTATTAGTGTCAAGGGATAGGCTGCGGTTTAAGGGATTTTAGAGCTATGCGTATTATTTAGGTTATAAAAAATACGAAATATTATTGTCAATTTATGAAATTTTGACTGCCTCGGCGGCGTTATATAACCTACGGTACGACTGCAGTGCTGAGGTCTCGGGTTCGACTTTGGGTTGGGCAAAATGATTTGGGTTTTTCTACTCAGTATCATTCCGGAGTCTGAAATTTGGACTCGATATGGCGATGGACTCGCCCCCTATCATATCATGGGACGGAATGCACATAGTGGCTACACCAGTTCACCTCTGCTTGCCTACAACTATAAAAGGTGTGAGTGTGTTTTTTTAAATTTATGTCTCTTTATTGCACACGTGTAATACTACAGTGTCCAACAAAATAAAAAACTCACCGGAACCTTGTATGATTGTTAATACTGTCCAATGAACTTCAAATAAATCTTTTTCAAAGAAACACCTGTAAAGTCTAGACGCTGATCGTTGAGCTGTCTATCCCATTACATAAGCTATAAGCCCTCGCTTCCAATACCAATGCGCGAGATTTCTGACGTATGTTACTATTGGCACGAAATTACATCCTTTGTGGAAGACGTTAGGTTTGAACGGGATTGGAAAATGAACTTTATTTGAATTGTATTGGTGTTATAATGTTTTATCTGGGGTCGATCTTATCTGATATGCGTAAGGTATATAAGCTATCTAAAATGCTAAGCTGTTATTAAATGTTGTAGGTGTGTTGCTTCTGTTTATGAGTAATATTGATGCTGCGTCAGTCGATTTGATCGCTTTATTGTTCATTCGTCTAAAGCACAAAGCACACTTTGTAGCCAGTGGAACTACGGGATATAAGACTTAACATCACATACCTCATGATGGCCAGTGCAGTGGAATACCAAACAATAGTTTGTAATAAAAGGTGTTGGTGGTGTTTCTATTATGGGCGGTTGTATCACTTACCATCAGGCGTACGGAAAACTCGTCTCGTCATTCAATATAAACGTTTTTCTATTTCTAGGACTGGGTATTTTACGTTTATTAATTAAGGTTTCTTTTTGTTTTCAGGTATTGCGAAGGTGTCAGTTGGTTAAAGCAAGTACTTGAAACAGTTACCTTTTTATTGGTTATGATTCTCATGGAGTGTGATGCGTAGGGTGCATGCCATTATACTAATCACAGTGTTTTTGTTTTTATTAGGCCTAAGATTTTACGGATTGTTTTATGCTAGTATGCGAGTGAATTTCCCGAACGTAAATTATGCTACAAATAAAACCAAGAGATATCTCTTGTACGGTCATAAAGCCTTTCTTACATTAACCCATTTACCAGCGGAATGTTTGCCGGCAAACATGATGACTAATATTTATTACGTGTGTCACGGGAATATAACCTTATTATATACTTCATAATAAGGTTATTTTCCGTGACACGCGTAATAGCAACAATATGTTTGCCGGCAAACATACCGATGCTAAATGAGTTAATAATAGAATCTATAATTCTCTAACAAAAGAAAATAATATTATAACCCAAATCTAAACACCCTATCTCGTCTTTTATTCCAACCTCAAATATACGAAAAGGTACAATAAAATACGAATGATTTCCCATGGAAATTTACATGAACAAATCCTTGATTAACTCCCACCTTTTACAGCCACCTTCGGATCTTCGAATCATGTTTTATTATTCTGTATTCCACACGCGTTGTGGAGCGACTCGGAAGAATGATTTTGGGGTTTATTGTTGCGGGATTAAAGAGTTCACGCACAACATGTTGGACAACGTTGCGAAACAGACGTTCCGCGAAACCATATCGTACCTTCTACTAATAAATGACAGTTTGTGAAGTGTTTGGAAATAAACACAGAAATCACTAATTTATTTCATAAGACACGCCAACATATACATTCTACACTGAAAAACATATGTAATACAGTAAGATATAAGGCATATGTCTATTATAGATATGTACAGCATTCGCTATCACACAACAACCACCTTAAATCAAATCGTATCCCATCTTTAAACTTTACTAAGTGCGATTTCGATGCTGTAAGTAAAGAGATATCTAACATCCATTGGCCTAATGCGTGGCAAAATACAGCCGAGAATGATATTAATGCCAAAGTAAACATTTTTTATACATCATTGCAAAATATTATTAACAAATTTACTCCTAAATCCAGGAAACATGACTCGAGATTTCCAGTATGGTATAGTAGATCGTTAATTAAATGTTTAAATGAGAAAGCAAAGTTTCACAGGCGCTTCAAAAAATATCACAATATGTTGGACAAATTCTCATTTGAATTATTGAGGGATAGGTGTGAGGTGATGATAAAAGATTGCTTGAGATGTTTTAAGGAAAATGCGGCTAAGTCTTTTCGTAAAAACCCTAAGTATATCTGGTCTTATATAAATGGCCTAAAAAAGAATAGCAATTCCCTTCCGAATCAAATGTACCTTGATCAAAAATGGGCATACGGTGGTCAAGAGATAAGTAATCTTTTTTTAACTCACTTCAATTCTGTTTATAAAAGTCCACTCAATATTACTTGTAACACGCCCATACAAATTTCTGGCTCCGGTTGTGCAGATGACGCCCCATCATTCTCTGGCTTTCTGCTTACAGATTCTGAGATACTTAAAGCTTTGAAGGGTCTAGATATCAATAAAAGTAGTGGACCAGATGGCATACCACCAATACTGCTTAATAAATGTGCTAAAGCTCTTGTCCCACCGCTATCACATATTTACAATGAGTCTCTACGTTGTGGTATATTTCCAGAATACTGGAAAATCGGTCGTATAAGCCCTATCTATAAGGTAGGGGATACATCGTGTATTGCAAATTATCGTCCGATCTCCCTTCTGTCTTCATTTGGCAAGGTTTTCGAGTCATTAGTAGT
>NW_023595135.1:0-6358 GCF_014839805.1 Manduca sexta | reverse complement strand
CTAAAAACTATTTAAACGGATTTTATCGCGGTTTTTATATTATTATTTTCTCCCGACGTTTCGAAGACTTTGCAGCCTTCATGGTCACGGTGGGACTGAGGTGTTGTTCATCCGTAAAGTCAAAGTTACAATATCTACCTACATTTTTCAAATATACAACTTTTTAAAATTTTATCTGTTGACGGTCCGATCTACGCAGAATGAGCTCACAGTGTCTTGAGGTCTGGCAGCCGGTCTTTTGGGATCCGATTTAATTAAATGTAGAACAGGATCCCAGGCTTGTGCAAGCTTCCAACCATCTTCCCTATTGAAATTTGGGTGTTTTTAATTTCAATAGCCTCGCGAATCATCCTAGGCAGGAATCGGTGTTCTTTGGCAAGGATTTGTGGCTTGTCTAATCGCAAATAATGATTGGAGCCTCCTTCAGAATGTTCAGCGACTGCAGACTTCGTAGAGCGTCGGTGTTTCACGTCAGCTATATGTTCTTTTACGCGGGTCCCTATATTTCTTTTTGTTTGTCCTATATAAGAGGCCACAGTTGCAGTCTATCTTGTATACACCCGGTTCTTGCAGAGGTATATGGCACTTGACAGGTGGTAAAATTGACTAATCTTCTTAGGCGGCTTGAAATAGGTTTTATTGAAGCACGCTTCAGGATGTAGCCAATCTTGTCGGTGACTCCTCTCACATATGGTAGTACAACCGGAACACGTTCAACTGTGGCTGGTTTCACTCGGTCTCTGTGACGGCGGCGTGGAATTTGGAGCTTGTTGTCTCGCAGTACTTGCTTGACATGTTGTAGCTCAGCGGCCAGGTGTTTCTCGTCACAGATTCCTCGTGCTCTCTGAAACAATGATTTGCCCACGGTAGCTAACTGTTTTGGATGGTGGTGAGATTCACCGTTCAGATATTTATCAGTATGGGTCTGTTTCCGATACACAGTATGACTTAAGGTCTGATCAGGATTACGAATGACTAAAACATCCAAGAAAGCAAGAGATTTGTTGTGTTCTAACTCCATAGTGAATTGGATTTTATTATTGATGGAGTTAAGGTGATTTAAAATGCAGATACTTTGTCCGATGGTAAAATTGTGAAAGTATCATCTACGTACCGTTTGTAAAACCTTGGAGACCGGTGATGTTGTCAGGGCTGTCTCCTCGAAGTCCTCCATGAATATATCGGCGACTACCGGAGATACAGGGGAGCCCATCGCTACACCCTCTACTTGTACATAGAACTGATCATTCCACAACATATAGCCAGATGTAAGGCAGTGTTGGAGTAGTTCTGCATATTCCACAGGTATGTTATTATCTACTAACTTCTTAGACACAATTTTGATGCAATCTTGTAATGGTAAGCTCGTGAAGAGACTGGACATCAAAACTGACCATTGTTTCATTGTCAGCTAACTGTAGGTGTTTAATGTCGCTGACAAATTGGTATGAATCCTTCACAGATGCTCTAGTGTTTCCTCTGAGGGGTGAAAGCACTTTTGCTACGTGCTGAGCCAATCTGTAGGTTGGTGTGTCGATCTGACTCACAATGGGACGTAGTGGAGCATTTAACTTGTGTATCTTCGGCAGTCCATACAGTTTAGGCGGTTTTGCACACGAAGGAACGAGTAAGTTTACGTCGAGATTTAATTTATCGGGTAATTTTTTATTAAAGTGCTAGTAGCCTTCAATATCTTGTTAGTCGGGTCTGATTTGACTATTCTATACGTGCTTCCATCCGATAAAAGTTGTTCCATTTTATGATTGTAGTCTGACGTATCCATTACTACTGTCGCATTCCCTTTATCTGCACGGAGAATGGTAAGGTCTTTCCTTGATCGCAAGTTCTTCAAAGCGATATATTGATGTTTTGGAAGATTTGGTTTCGGCATTTTCTTTTGACGCAAAATTGACGAAATGTCTTGGCGTATTGCCTCCGAATCTTCCTTTTATATTATTCATGAAAAGACTGTTCTCAACATTGCAAATAATGTCTTCATACGGCATCCTTCGTGGTGTAACAGCAAAATTTAAGCCTTTGGATAAAACCTGAATTGTGTTTTCGTCCAATGTTTGTTTTGACAGATTTATCACTGCGCGTTGTTCATGGTTGGCGCAGGAGTGTATGTTATCTATGGTCGCGCGCGTTCCATTCCTACACTCGGTGTTCTTAATATTTTGGCATTTAATTTTGATGTTAGTTTATTATATTTTATTATGTGTTTATTTTTGCATTCATTATATTTAGAAGTTTCGCGCTTATTTAAGATATCTATGCAATTTTTAAAATCAAATGCTGATAACTCTGTCTTTAGTTCATTGGATAAAATCTCAACACAATTATTTATGTAATGAAGGTCGGATCGTGTTCCATGTATGGTAGCTCGTAACAGTTTTATACTCGCCTGGTTTAGAATTTTAGCGCTCCCTCGTATGTTTTCTTAGGTGATAGCTTTACACACGTAGGGATGAGATTGTGGTCACGACATCTCTTCAAGAAATTCAATGATGTGCTGAATCTTGCGCGCTTGGTTTTCAAATTCTCCAACCGGCGTATTTTGTTGGCAAGTTCAGTCCGTACTGGTTTGCATAATGATTTCTTATGTTTACGCGAATGTTAGACATTGAAATAAAAACTAAAAACTATTTAAACGGATTTTATCGCGGTTTTATATTATTATTTTCTCCCGACGTTTCGAAGACTTTGCATTCATGGTCACGGGGGACTGAGGTGTTGTTCATCCGTAAAAGTCAAAGTTACAATATCTACCTACATTTTCAAATATACAACTTTTAAAATTTTATCTGTTGACGGTCCGATCTACGCAGAATGAGCTCACAGTGTCTTGAGGTCTGGTAGCCGGTCTTTTGGGATCCGATTTAATTAAATGTAGAACAGGATCCCAGGCTTGTGCAAGCTTCAACCATCTTCCCTATTGAAATTTGTGTGTTTTTAATTTCAATAGCCTCGCGAATTAGCCTTAGAATCGGTGCGCGACGGTGGCTTGTCAATCATCGCAAATAATGATTGAGCCTCCTTCAGAATGTTCAGCGACCGCAGACTTCGTAGAGCGTCGGTGTTTCACGTCAGCTATATGTTCTTTTACGCGGGTCCCTATATTTCTTTTTGTTTGTCCCATATAAGAGGCCACAGTTGCAGTCTATCTTGTATACAACCCGGTTCTTGCAGAGTGTATATGGCACTTGACAGGTGGTAAAATTGACTCAATTCTTAGGCGGTTTGAAATATAGGACCCGCGTAAAAGAACATATAGCTGACGTGAAACACCGACGCTCTACGAAGTCTGCAGTCGCTGAACATTCTGAAGGAGGCCCAATCATTATTTGCGATTAGACAAGCCACAAATCCTTGCCAAAGAACACCGATTCCTGCTATGATCTGCGAGGCTATTGAAATTAAAAACACCCAAATTTCAATAGGGAAGATGGTTGGAAGCTTGCACAAGCCTGATCCTGTTCTACATTTAATTAAATCGATCCCAAAAAAGACCGCTGCCAGACCTCAAGACACTGTGAGCTCATTCTGCGTAGATCGGACCGTCAACAGATAAAATTTTAAAAGTTGTATATTTGAAAATGTAGGTAGATATTGTAACTTTGACTTACGGATGAACAACACCTCAGTCCCCGTGACCATGAAGGCTGCAAAGTCTTCGAAACGTCGGAGAAAATAATAATATAAAACCGCGATAAAACCGTTTAAATAGTTTTAGTTTTTATTTCAATGTCTAACATTCGCGTAAACATAAGAAATCATTATGCAAAACCAGTACGGACTGAACTTGTTAACAAAATACGCCGGTTGGAGAATTTGAAAACCAAGCGCGCAAGATTCAGCACATCATTGAATTTTGAAGAGATGTCGTGACCACAATCTCATCCCTACGTGTAAAGCTATCACCTAAGAAAACATACGAGGGAGCGCTAAATTCTAAACCAGGCGAGTACTAAACTGTTACGAGCTACCATACATGGAACACGATCCGACCTTCATTACATAAATAATTGTGTTGAGATTTTATCCAATGAACTAAAGACAGAGTTATCAGCATTTGATTTTAAAAATTGCATAGATATCTTAAATAAGCGCGAAACTTCTAAATATAATGAATGCAAAAATAAACACATAATAAAATATAATAAACTAACATCAAAATTAAATGCCAAAAATATTAAGAACACCGAGTGTAGGAATGGAACGCGCGCGACCATAGATAACATACACTCCTGCGCCAACCATGAACAACGCGCAGTGATAAATCTGTCAAAACAAACATTGGACGAAACACAATTCAGGTTTTATCCAAAGGCTTAAATTGTGCTGTTACACCCCGAAGGATGCCGTATGAAGACATTATTTGCAATGTTGAGAACAGTCTTTTCATGAATAATATAAAAGGAAGATTCGGAGGCAATACGCCAAGACATTTCGTCAATTTTGCGTCAAAAGAAAATGCCGAAACCAAATCTTCCAAAACATCAATATATCGCTTTGAAGAACTTGCGATCAAGGAAAGACCTTACCATTCTCCGTGCAGATAAAGGGAATGCGACAGTAGTAATGGATACGTCAGACTACAATCATAAAATGGAACAACTTTTATCGGATGGAAGCACGTATAGAATAGTCAAATCAGACCCGACTAACAAGATATTGAAGGCTACTAGCACTTTAATAAAAATTACTCCGATAAATTAAATCTCGACGTAAACTTACTCGTTCCTTCGTGTGCAAAACCGCCTAAACTGTATGGACTGCCGAAGATACACAAGTTAAATGCTCCACTACGTCCCATTGTGAGTCAGATCGACACACCAACCTACAGATTGGCTCAGCACGTAGCAAAAGTGCTTTCACCCCTCAGAGGAAACACTAGAGCATCTGTGAAGGATTCATACCAATTTGTCAGCGACATTAAACACCTACAGTTAGCTGACAATGAAACAATGGTCAGTTTTGATGTCCAGTCTCTTCACGAGCTTACCATTACAAGATTGCATCAAAATTGTGTCTAAGAAGTTAGTAGATAATAACATACCTGTGGAATATGCAGAACTACTCCAACACTGCCTTACATCTGGCTATATGTTGTGGAATGATCAGTTCTATGTACAAGTAGAGGGTGTAGCGATGGGCTCCCTGTATCTCCGGTAGTCGCCGATATATTCATGGAGGACTTCGAGGAGACAGCCCTGACAACATCACCGGTCTCCAAGGTTTTACAAACGGTACGTAGATGATACTTTCACAATTTTACCATCGGACAAAGTATCTGCATTTTTAAATCACCTTAACTCCATCAATAATAAAATCCAATTCACTATGGAGTTAGAACACAACAAATCTCTTGCTTTCTTGGATGTTTTAGTCATTCGTAATCCTGATCAGACCTTAAGTCATACTGTGTATCGGAAACAGACCCATACTGATAAATATCTGAACGGTGAATCTCACCACCATCCAAAACAGTTAGCTACCGTGGGCAAATCATTGTTTCAGAGAGCACGAGGAATCTGTGACGAGAAACACCTGGCCGCTGAGCTACAACATGTCAAGCAAGTACTGCGAGACAACAAGCTCCAAATTCCACGCCGCCGTCACAGAGACCGAGTGAAACCAGCCACAGTTGAACGTGTTCCGGTTGTACTACCATATGTGAGAGGAGTCACCGACAAGATTGGCTACATCCTGAAGCGTGCTTCAATAAAACCTATTTCAAGCCGCCTAAGAAGATTAGTCAATTTTACCACCTGTCAAGTGCCATATACCTCTGCAAGAACCGGGTGTATACAAGATAGACTGCAACTGTGGCCTCTTATATAGGACAAACAAAAAGAAATATAGGGACCCGCGTAAAAGAACATATAGCTGACGTGAAACACCGACGCTCTACGAAGTCTGCAGTCGCTGAACATTCTGAAGGAGGCTCCAATCATTATTTGCGATTAGACAAGCCACAAATCCTTGCCAAAGAACACCGATTCCTGCCTAGGATGCTTCGCGGGCTATTGAAATTAAAAACACCCAAATTTCAATAGGGAAGATGGTTGGAAGCTTGCACAAGCCTGGGATCCTGTTCTACATTTAATTAAATCGGATCCCAAAAGACCGGCTGCCAGACCTCAAGACACTGTGAGCTCATTCTGCGTAGATCGGACCGTCAACAGATAAAATTTTAAAAGTTGTATATTTGAAAATGTAGGTAGATATTGTAACTTTGACTTTACGGATGAACAACACCTCAGTCCCCGTGACCATGAAGGCTGCAAAGTCTTCGAAACGTCGGGAGAAAATAATAATATAAAACCGCGATAAAATCCGTTTAAATAGTTTTTAG
>NW_023595134.1:0-6427 GCF_014839805.1 Manduca sexta | reverse complement strand
ATTAGAATCAATTGAGGCAAAGGCATTATAGAATTTAAGTCCAAAATTTATATTTCCATACGTTTGCAGTAATTAAATGCATTTTCATTAAGTGTTTAGTTTTCATGAATTTCCCTACCATAATTGGTTATAATGATGACAATTACATAATTATGATTGATGGTAAATTATAATTATAAGAAAAAATGATGAAATACCCTACTATCATGAGCAACAGTAGTCATTACGTTCGCACAATGACTTCATTATATTTTCAAGGCCGAAACACACTTTCCTCCCGTCCTCTATTCATCTCATTTTATCCAGATAAAATCGAGAAATCTGCTTTATTACTTGATAAAGCAATCCCGAACACACTCAACATTCAATCTGCAATAGCTGACAAAATTTCCAAATACATTAAACTAAAAACGAAGTTATAGGAATGTGGCCTTCAAACAGTAATAAACGTTCCAATAGTTTTGTCAACCACGGGCATGATTCCTACACCGCTACACAACTCCTAGTCCCTACTGACACTCCACCTACCAAAATTTATATACATCACCCTTCAAAAACTGTCATCCACAACACTTGTCGCATGGTGAGAAAATTTCTTCTGATAGATCAACGTTAAGTTTCCTTTTCTTTCCCACTACAACATGTTACCTTACTTTGCTGTAGACTTGGCTTTTGCCCGTCCGCATCCTGCACCCCGGCCTATGAGCCGGGATTCAGTAATGATACAAAAAATATATTGTAAACAACACGCCAAGAATTCGATTTCAAAGAGAAAGAACAATACATAAAAAGAAACATCTAAACAAACTCAAATATTTAAAAAATTGTAGATACAGCCAATTACATCCACAAACTTACCGATTAACATAATGATTTTTTTATATGCTTCAGGACTTTCGTCATCAGGAGCACTGGCGGAGGTATTGATACTGATTTGATAACTGCAAAATAAAATTTTCAGATTGAATTCATCGCTTTATCTGAAACCCGTCTGAACTATAATTGTACTCTTAGGGCATCATACTTAGATTTTGGACCAACATAATAGCTGTGTTTGAAACATTTTAATCCTTAATCATATTCATTTTTCCCTTATCGTCATGCAGTAAATATTTATTTGAATAAATACGATTAATATCATATTCCGTTTAAAATTTGCATTTGCGGTTCGTTAGCCAATGCTTTGGCACACTCAATTCGTTCTACTTCGATGATTTTGCTAATGTCGAGTATTATAGCAGACACAAAACAAAAACAGCCAAAAATATCTGATAACCATTTTTCAATTCGTTCGCTTACAAGTAACTTTTTCTACGTTGAAGTACCTAACGCTGTCAGCGAACTAAGCTACAGAATCAGTAAGTGTAGCTAAAAAAATCTAGATTTAATGTTCTGAACTTGAAAGATGACTCGTTTTAATAAGATATCGTAGATACAGTTAATTACAATTTCAAAACAAAATTAATTCGTATATTGTATACGAACGAAAACAAAGTACACATTCTTACCACGTTCTTTTTTATCATCCATTATTTTGACTGTCTTGAGGAATTTTATCATTTAAAATGTATTTCAGGATGTTTGTACTGTCTGGTGGATAACAAAATGAATTTCATGATTGTTGTTATTTATTTTAGACCATTATATTATATATTCAAAACAGCCGGCCAATCAATTTGACTTAGGTTATCAATCAAGACAAAGAGAATTATAATATATATGGAATCAAGACGTCAATATGATGGCATGGTAACCATGGTAACAATGAATCAGAAGAAAAAGGTTGTCTAAAATTATTAAACTTATAAATAGACACGTAATAGAGTTTTTGGGATATAATGCGGCGATAGCCTTGTTGATTGTGGAACGGACTGCCGAGACGGATATCCACAGGTTTAAAACTCAACCACACAACTCTGACCTTCTAAAAATCATGTGGGTATTTTTTGTGAATTATCGCTTGTAGAAAATATTGTCAGGAAACCTGCAGACCTGAGAAGTTCTTCATAGTTGTTTTGAGGAATTGTGAAGTCTACCAATCTGCACTAGGCCAGTTAGGTGGACTAAGGTTTAATTCCTCTCAGCAGTAGGACAGGCTCATGCCCCAGCAGCGGGACAGTATATAATACAGGGCTAATATTATATTATATAGACATTTAGGGAAAGGCATTGACGTATATTTTACTGAGGAGAGGTGGGCTATGTAAAACGTTGTTAAAACCTTTTTCTAGTTAAACCTGAACATGCTAAAGCAGATATGACTGAAGTGTTGCAGGTTTTAAGCCTTAGATTATTAAAAAGTAAAAGTTTTTGGCAGAAATGTTCTTGAGGTACTTTCAAATTTTAGGATATATATACATACGTAGGTACCGTACGTGTCTATGTCACTGAACTCCTCATAAAACGTTTGACCGATTTTTATATAAGTAAAAATAATATGTTTCGGGTCCTGATGGTTTAGATTCACAATTGGACCCGGGGTGTGGCGCTGTAGGTACTCGGGTTCTAGGATTTTATCTCAGGAGCACATGTCGGAGTTGTTAGTAGCCGATATTTGTTCGATGATATCGGTCTATTTAGGCGGTGTCGGTAAAAGCGATATGTTGACATAGATGTTAATATGTCGCTTTGGCCGGACTCCGCCTTTGGTGTTCCATTTATCAAACATTCTAGAAGCTCACAAGTTAAGTACATGTTCAAGATTTTTTTACAACTTCTTGCAATTTACGTTTATTAAATAATTTTACGAGAGTTGTAGATTGTATGAAATTGTATTTTATTTATATTATTTGTTTTCTGGAGTCGATGCCTATTTAAATTTCCATGTAACCTAAGTAACAAACAAATATTCAAAAACGTTGTTTAAAACTAGGCATCAACTACTTACATAAAATAAATTAATGTGCATAATATAAAAATATTAACTGGAAAGAAGATTATATTGCTTGTGTGTAAAATTTTACTATTTTTGGATTGTAGTGGATTTTGAAGCCAATGATTACCCTTTAGTTAAAATGTTTTACAAGTTTCCTTCGTTAAACTAGATGATATAAGTGATAACCACTTGTTCTATAAACGCTTGTTACAGTTGTATGTGTGGTTTTGTTTATCAAAAATGCTTGTGTGACTTGTAACTTGTAATATAATGCGTGCAATGTTTGATAAATAGGGCGTTCATCGTAAAAGCCGTTTCGTCATCACGGTATAGCCGCTTCTTATTGTTATTATACTATAAGCGCCATCTATGACTGCAATAGTGAAATAAATGTTATAATTATCAAGTCAAATACCAAATTTAAAACCCATGACAACAACTTCCATAAGTACTATAGTTAACTTTCTACGTATCTACATAAATTCAATGTGTACCGGTAGATGGCGCATTTATTAATAAGTCACAATTTATTGAAAGTTTATTAATTTTGCACAATGTAATTTATGTAGCCCGGAAATCAAGTTTTTCTTTTAATTATTTCAAAGTAGCATTTTGAAATTATTAACATAAAAATCATGCTCTAATCTTTCAATATAAGTTGGGTGTTTTGAGCGCTAACCGTGCCCGGTGGTTATGCAGGCAAGTCACTGTTAGTACTTAGTAGTCAGTACGAAGCGCAACTCAATCGTTAGTGGTTGCATTGTCGGTCACGCCGTGCACGCTCTACAACATTGATACGAAATTCAAAAATCGAACATTAATGAACTTGTGTTTTTATAATGACATTAGTGGTTAAGAAACAATGTTTATGCAGCCAGACACTGTTCCCGGCAAACTGGACGAGGGTTTCAGTAGACCAGTGGAATCCATAATGAGATGCGAGGATTTCAAGAGTAATTTCGCTAGAAAATTGTCTAATCGGTACATATCGAGGCCTGTATCGAATCCAAGACAGGACAGCGGTTTGAAACAACGTTCAGCCGACAAAGTTCAAAATGTAAGTTTAATTCAAAATTAAGCTGTATTTTTAGTCCGGTAAGTATTCCATAACATTACTTTG
This sequence comes from Manduca sexta, assembly GCF_014839805.1. Lineage (NCBI taxonomy): Eukaryota > Metazoa > Arthropoda > Insecta > Lepidoptera > Sphingidae > Manduca > Manduca sexta. The sequence continues at coordinate 2,432 of NW_023595134.1, read as the reverse complement.
AATTTATCGCCTATATTACGATAAGTGAATGTGAATGACTTTAAGGTAAATATTCTTTCACCTGCCGTAATCATAAATCGTGCGAATGTATCATGAGTGGAAGGTGTTTGTTTATATTGTTTATTGTTTGGATAAGCTGAATCTTTTGTTTGCAAACTGCTCAATAATGGTGTAAAATTGACGAGTGAATTTGTTACTGGTTAGTTAACGATATTTAAAATTATTAAGTTGTTTAGCGAATTTTAAAAGAAAACAATTGACTATAATAATTATACTGTTTAAGCAAAATGAAAAGCAACATATATTTAACTTTGGTGTATAAATTTGTCATTGGCTGAAGTTGTACTTACAAATTCAGAAACCCAAATTTCTAGTTTATCGTACGACATGATTTAATCTGGAATTGACCAGAAGTGTTGTAGGCGGCTGCGTAGGTTCATTGGTTAGAGTCGCAATGTTTAAGCCTTTAGGCGAGTTGGAAACATTGCATAGGAGGCTTATAGACGTGTTCTCGTTATTCAGATCGTTGCAAGTTCACCCCAAAGATCATTTGAAATGTTACGAAAAGAGGTGACCGGGGCTTTCTTCATAGTGCAAAATCACTAGTTATGGATGTCCTTGATACGTGAAATTGAGTTTTAACTTTATCTTATGCAAAAGCTGACTACTCAATCTACAAAACTCAAGTTACGTAGTATTAATTGATTATGCACCTAATAAAGAGAGAAAATCTACTGAATTTCGAGTTAATACTCAAGGTTGGGACGTATTTAGATGTAACGTAATCCATTCCTTCATTTGGTTGTTGAAGCAATTGTCAGTTTCTTAGTAATATAGTGTCAACTTGTTCTTGACAAGGTGACAGAGAGCGTCTGCCCCGAGTCCTGAGTTGTGTGCCTGAAAATCCGGTGTCTTTTTTTACTTATGACCACCCCTATAACTGACAAGCTATTGACTGGATTGATAAGTACATATTTCGTCTGCCTAAGGTTAGTGGTATTAGAAGTTGGATTATTTAATATGTGCTTCGGACCTGATAATGGAAAATTGCGAAATTTACACACACTTCGTCGTTCGTCCGTTCGCGCGGACAAGTGAAATTGATTTTTTTAATTTCAACGAAACTATTATATAACAAAACAACGTCCTACTTAATTTTTTACACGTTTTCATTCAACTAACGGAATGACAAAAACAAAGAACAAAAGAAGTTGCGCAGAAGTTATTGTAGGTGCCGTTGACACGGCGGTTAAAAGCCAAAAAATCAGCTTACAACATATAATATATATTTGAATAGTAATTTATACTTCGAGAACGTTCAGGTACTCTTCCTAACTAATTCTTAAAGGATCAGGTTTAGTCTTCTTCGAAGTGCGTTTTAATGCAGTTGTTTTACTTAAATATGTTAATTTCCTAATTGCCGTCGGGAGTCATTGACCTTGAAAAGTGTTTAAACAAAGGTTTATCTAAAGATTTTAAAAAATTAATAACAACACTTTCAGAAGAAATTTTTGACTATGCCCTAACAATTGCTTCATCTGTGCCAAAGCGATTCAGGATCCAAGTAATTCGCGTACAAACCGACAACCGCGGGTTTGTGTTATACGTAATGAGACTACAAAAAAAAGTATTATGAACCTTATTATTAACACGTTCTGATGACGTTGCAATGGACATTGCTTAACATTTAATTTCTTAACATTTTCGCTTATAACTTTTTTATTTATAGTTCTACGACAAAAGTTACTGGACCAAAGTTGTAGAGAATTTAATTTGCAACAAAAATGTTTATAATATTTTTTGTCAGATAAATAGTTTAAGAGATACATCGTAAAAACCATTTCAACCACTATTTTCAAGATGGCGGCCGTGGGACAAGGGTGGCGACCCCACAAACTTGGTTTTAGCTTTACACTGACCTCCCCTACACACTTCCTTCCAAAAACTTGAAGGTGAAAGTTAAACTGTCTCTCGTGCCCCGTGAGAGGCACCACCGATCCTCTCATTTATATCCATTCCTTATTATTTGTAAATAAATTTAGTATTCCGATTTAAACTTATGATGGCAAAAACTTCTAATTTTATGGTTTCTGATGTTTACAAACGCCAAGGAGCATGCCATTAGCTTATAAGGAAATGTAGTATATAAAAATCATTTGAAAAGTACAATAAAAAACGTAGGTAGCGGTAATTTGAATATATTTGTAATTATTAGCGGCCACAGTGAAAATTCAATTATGTAACAGCTATTAAAACGCAAGCGATGCAACGGCGAAGCATATGCTGTCGTATTGTCTGCAAGAATGTTCCTAATCTATTGTAAACGCTTGCAAAAAGTTGGCCCTTACAAATTTTACCCGAGTATACCATTATCATGTAGTCGCGTATCAGGATTATAAAATGTATATTACATATTAGTTGCCTTCTATAAG
>NW_023595133.1:0-6459 GCF_014839805.1 Manduca sexta | reverse complement strand
AGGAAGGAAGGAAGGAAGGAAGGAAGGAAGGAAGGAAGGAAGGAAGGAAGAAGGAAGGAAGGAAGGAAGGAAGGAAGGAAGGAAGGAAGGAAGGAAGGAAGGAAGGAATAGGTTTAGGTTTAGAGTTTAGGTTTAGGTTTAGGTTTAGGTTTAGGTTTAGGTTTAGGTTTAGGTTTAGGTTTAGGTTTAGGTTTGGGTTTTAGGTTTAGGTTTAGGTTTAGGTTTAGGTTTAGGTTTAGGTTTAGGTTTAGGTTTAGGTTTAGGTTTAGGTTTAGGTTTGGAGTTTAGGTTTAGGTTTAGGTTTAGGTTTAGGTTTAGGTTTAGGTTTAGGTTTAGGTTTAGGTTTAGGTTTAGGTAGGTTTAAGGTTTAGGTTTAGGTTTAGGTTTAGGTTTAGGTTTAGGTTTGGAGTTTAGGTTTAGGTTTAGGTTAGGTTAGGTTAGGTTAGGTTAGGTTAGGTTAGGTTAGGTTAGGTTAGGTTAGGTTAGGTTAGGTTAGGTTAGGTTAGGTGGGGTGCTAGGTCAGGAAACCTCCTCGTGGTGCACCCTGGGCAACGGCGCGTCGATCAGACCGATCAGGCTGATCTGCGCGGGCGAATATCCTGACAACGAGTTGTTGACGGTCGTCGCCTCTTGCGGCGGCCGCCGTCTAATACGCCGTCGGACAGTGTCGTCGTCGACTAGTCTCTCCGTCACTTGTGGCGTTGGCGAGTAGAGCCCGCTGACGATATTTTCCGCCGTCGACTAGGACAACGTCGTGGGGCCCATCTCGGGCAGCTCCCGGTTCCGTCCCGGGGTGTCGGCGGGCTCGGTGTGCGCTCACCCCGCCCCGAGCAGGCAGTGGGGGATTTTCCCTTTCATTGCCACCGTCATAGATCGTAACCCGGTATGGAGGTCTGTGGATATGTCTCGCGCTCCTGCCGGACCGAGGGTCTTGGCTTAACCGCCCGGACCGCGAGGAAGAAAACCTCTCTAAAAAATCACCCCGAATCCCAAGCGGCGGCGCCAAGTGGGAGCAGCTCCACCGTACGCAGCAAAACTCTGGAGGAGGATTCGCGCTCAAGGCACAGTTTGTCGCAATTCACCAGCGACACTGACGAACAACGCCAAAGTCGCAAACAACCGACAGCAGAGGAAGGACGCCCGCCCTCAGTTGGCAAATATGTCGGCTTGAGAAAGCTCAGTTGGAGCGAGATAGGCTCCAACGCGAAGAGGCGAAGAAGGCCGAGGAGCTGGAGGACCGGCTCCATTTCGTTAAGTCGCCGGTGCTTCCCAGGGTGTCAGACACCGAAGAAGAGGACAAACCCGTGCTGAGGGAAGACCTTAGAAAGTGTGTCCAGGTTGTACGCACAACAGTGAGGAAATCTGGCAACCTCAAAGGTACTTCCCAGAAGGCCTTAAACTGGGTCACAAACAAAATTGCCAGGTATGTAGACCAACCTGAGTCCGCCGCAATCGCTCTTCTTGAGAGCGAGGTTAAGAAGTGGCAGGAGAACTGTGCCCGGCTCGAGGCAAACATGAAGGTAATTCAGGAGGAGAATACAGCTCTGAAACGACGCCTCGAAGAGCTGGAGGCGGCCGCCAAAGGGCCGTCTACAGAGGAGATGCTGGCGATGGTCGAAGCGAGGGTCCAAGCCCGAATGGAATCGATCCTCATGGGCCCGGCGCAACGGCCCTCGCTGGCACACGAGAAAGGCCTCTCCAGGAGATACTCAACTCCCGGTGAGCGATGGCTATGTCGGCGGAACCCAGGCCATGCCGAGAAGAGAAAAAGGCAAAGGGAGGGGGAAAAAGACAGCCCAGCCCGCTGCGGCTCCCGCTCCCGCTCCCACTATCCCCGCTCCCATTGCTGGGCCTTCCAGCGCTCCGCCGCAAGCCGTAGCGGGCCCTTCTACAGCGGCGGCGTCGACATCTACGATGGCGCCAGCAACCACGAGGGCAGTTCAACCTGCGCCGGAGCCCCGTCCGCTGCCATCGGCCCCTGCCACAATGGAGACACCATGGGTCGAGGTGGCCAGAAGGAAGAAGAAGGGGAAGACGACAGAAGCGCCAACAACAACCAGCGTGCAGCCGCCAAAACCTTCGCGCCGAAAGGAACCCAAGCTGCGACCGCCACGATCTGCGGCCGTGGTAATCTCGTTGACGCCGGCAGCAGTGGCGAAGGGTTTGACATATAAGGGCGTCCTCACGGATGCACAGAATCGCGTGGACCTCACCGGATTGGATATATCGCGGCTAAAGCCGAAGTTTACGGCCACGGGTGCCCCCATGTATGAGGTGCCCGGGGACACTCGAGGAGAGGGCCGACTCCTTCGCCGCGAGGCTGAAGGAGTGCTTCGGTGGGTCGGAGGATATTAAGATCTCGGCCCACGAAACTGCAGAGCTGCGGCTGACGGAGTTAGACTACACGGCCTCCGGAGTCAGTCGCAGCGGCCCTCTCCAGGGCCGGTGAGTGTCCCGCGGACACAATCAAGGTGGGGCAAATTCGTCCCGATCGTTCCGGCGTTGGGACCGCCTGGGTTCGTTTGCCCATAAAGGCGGCCCAAAAGGTGAAGGGGGCGGGCCGAATATTAATCGGTTGGACCGCGGCTCGAGTGACTGTCCTCGAGTCGCGGCCCCTGCAGCTTCCGGTGCCTGGAGAGGGCACGTAAGGGAGCGCTGTGACTGTGCGGTGGACCGCAGCGAATTGTGCTATCGCTGCGGTCAGGCGGGCCACAAAGCCCGAGAATGCAAGGCCCCGGCGAACTGCGCAGTCTGCGCTGCCGCCGGCAGGCCCGCCAGAGCACCGGCTCGGGGGGGAAGGCGTGTTCTGCCCCCTCCCGACGCAACCGGCGCCGCCCCAAGGAAGGAATGCCGCCGCGGCTGAGGTTCTGTCCCAGCCGCAGGCGGCGGGCCCGCAACCAGTGGCCGAGATGGACGTGGAGGAGATCGCCCATCAGTAATGGACCTAAGTTTCCTCCAGGCGAACATCAACCACTGCGCCCGCGCCCAGGACCTGTTGTCCCAAAGCCTGGCGCAGTGGTCGGTGCAAGTGGCCGTGGTCGCCGAACCGTATTTTGTCCCGCCCAGAGATAACTGGGTAGGAGACATCGACGGGTCGGTGGCCATAATCACCCAGGGTGCCGCTGGCTCCCCGCCCTTCGCAAAAGTCGAGAAGGGCCAGGGATGCGTCGCGGCTCTGTTGGGGGACTTGTGGATTGTAGGAGTTTATTTCTCCCCCAACAGACCCCTTGGCCGAGTTCGAATCTTTTCTCGTTCGGCTGGGGCCCTGGTTGAGCAGGGCCAACCTCACCCGGCGATCGTCGCCGGCGACTTCAACGCGAAGTCCGCGGTCTGGGGTTCGCCGGCGACCGACGCTCGCGGTGAGGTCCTGGAGAATGGGCGATTTCCGTCGGCCTGGCCGTCCTGAACAGGGGGTCGGTGGACACGTGCGTGCGGCACAACGGCGGGTCCATTGTGGATTTGTCGTTTGGAAGCCCCGCCGTCGCACGTCGTGTCCAGGGCTGGAGAGTCCTCGTGGGCGTGGAGACGCTGTCGGATCACCGTTATATAAGGTTCGATGTCTCCGCGCCCCGAGTATCCGGCCCACCGTTGGTGGACCGAGTGCCCCTCGACAGGACGGCCCGCGGTGGGCTCTGAGACGCCTCGACAAGGAGGCCCTAGAGTTGGCCGCTCTGGCAGTCTCGTGGCTCCCCGAGCCGGAGGGTCCGGTGCGGGTTGAGCAGGAGGCGGAGTGGTTCGGGGTGGCAATGTCGGACGTGGCGACGCCGCCATGCCCCGGGCGCTCCATCGTCCTCCGCGGCGGGAGGTGTACTGGTGGTCGGCGGAGCTAGCGCAGTTGCGCGTCTTGCGTTGCTGCGCGCCGCCGATGCGCCAGACATCGCCGCCGCCGAATCCGAGGACGAGATCATGAAGACCAGGAGCGGCAGCTCTACGGCCTCTACAAGGAGGCGAAGAGAGCGCTGCGGGTGGCCATTCATAGGGCCAAGGTCGCGGCACGTAGGGAGTTTTTGGAGACTCTCGACGCGGACCCGTGGGGGCGCCCATACAAATTAGTGTTTAACAAACTTCGATCGGCGGCGCCCCCACTGTCGCAGAGTCTCAGGCCAGATCTGTTGGCCAACGTAGTCGCGGCCTTGTTCCCGGCCAGGGACCACTCCTCCACCGATGGCGCCACCGGAAGTGGCGTCATCGTCGTTATCGGCAGGGATATTCCAGAGGTTTCGCCCGCGGAAATGCGGGCGGCAGTGTTTCGGCTGCGGGGCAAAAACACCGCCCGGGTCTCGACGGCATCCCCGGGAAAGCCTGGGTGTTAGCCCTCGAGTACTTGGGGCCGCGGCTCCGCAGCCTGTTCTCTGCCTGTATGGTGCACGGCGTCTTCCCGGCGCGTTGGAAAGTCGGGAAGCTCGTCCTGCTTAAGAAAAGAGGAGACCCGCAGAGTCGCCGTCGGCCTACCGGCCCATCGTGCTGCTCGACGAGGTCGCCAAACTTTTGAGCGCATTATACACGCGCGCCTCGTCGAGCACCTCGAGAGGGGTCGGTCCCAACTTGGCCGACAACCAGTTTGGTTTTCGGGGTGGACGCTCAACTGTCCACGCGATTCTGCGGGTCAAGTCGCAGGCGGAGGAAGCAGTGGCCAGGGGTAAAATCGTGATTGCTGTCAGTTTGGACATATCTAATGCGTTCAATTCGCTCCCCTGGCCATGTATTAACGAAGCACTGCGGTACCACGTGGTGCCGCCCTATCTCAGGCGTCTGGTGCACGCGTACCTTTCTGACAGGTACGTGGTGTATCCGGGCGCCGACGGGTGGCACCGAAGAGCGATGTCGTGCGGTGTCCCACAGGGGTCGGTTCTAGGCCCTCTCTTGTGGAACATCGGGTACGACTGGGTGCTCCGTGGTGCCAATCTCTGGGGCGTCGGCGTGACGTGCTATGCGGACGACACGCTAGTCACGGCCACGTCCAAGACCTTCCAGGACGCCGCGATCCTGGCGGCGGTGGGCACCGGTCACGTAGTGAGCCGAATACGGCGTTTAGGTTTGGAGGTGGCCCTCGAGAAGACCGAGGCCATCTGTTTCCACGGGCCTCGGCGGGGGCCACCGGCCGGTGCCCACATCGTGGTTGAGGGGGTGCGGATTCCCATCGGTAAAACGATGAAGTATTTAGGTTTAGTGCTGGACAGCCGATGGGAATTCCGCGCCCATTTCGAAAAGCTGAAGACGAAATTGTCTAGGGCAGCGGGCGCTCTATCTAGCCTGTTGCCCAACCTGGAAGGTCCTGGTATCCCCTGTCGAAGGTTGTACCACGGGGTCGTGCGGTCTATGGCGTTGTACGGCAGCCCGGTCTGGGCTGACGCCCTGGGAGGGCGTTCTGCCGCTCTCCTGCGGGGCCCGCAGCGGGTCGTAGCGCAGCGGGCCATAAGGGCGTACCGCACGGTCTCGTACGAGGCGGCTTGTCTTTTGGCCGGATTTCTGCCCTGGGATCTGGACGCCAAAGCTCTCTCCGACGCATTTCATTGGAGGGAGGAGGCGTTCAGGAACGGGCAGCGTCCGGCCCTGAAGGAGGTGGAGGCCAAGAGGGCCTCCCTACGGCGAGCCGCCGTGGAGGAGTGGCGTCTCAGGCTGGAGGCCCCGTCAGCGGGGCTTCGGGCCGTCGCGGCAGTGCGTCCTGTCTTCGCACAGTGGCTGGACAGGCGCCACGGCGCGGCAACAGTTAGATTGACACAGGTGCTCACCGGGCATGGGTGCTTCGGGGAGTACCTGTGTCAGATAGCGGGGACGGAGGTTAGCGCCGTGTGTCACCATTGTGACAACTGCCCGCGGGATACGGCCCAACATACGTTGGAGTCTTGCCCAGCCTGGGACGATGAGCGCAGCGCTCTCGTGTCAGTCGTCGGAGAGATCTCGCTGCCGGCCGTGGTCGCTTCCATGGTCGGCAGCCGGGAGGCCTGGTGTGCTGTGGCCCACTTCTGCGAGGTGGTTCTCTCGCAGTATGAGAGCGCCGAGAGGGATCGGGATCGGGCCGATCCCTCCCGCCGCCAGAGGAGAGGTAGGAGGCGCCGGGTGGACGACTGACCGGCGTCTCCCGCCCCGTGGTATGTGGGCGTTTGGAGAATACCACCACGGTAAAGCCTGCCTGTCGTAGAGGCGACTAATAGGGGCCACGAAGGGGGTCGTCGGCGGGCAGCAGGGGGCTGTCCGTCTAGTGCGCGCGCACTTTTCAGTGCGTGCAGATGCGTTCATCGCACGCTTTCCGGTTGACCCCGGGATGGGCGGCAGTGGCCAGGTGTTGACCTCATGCTGCCGCTGACGCTGGAGAGCGTCCTTCGGTGCGCGGGGGCTTAGAGCCCCCATTCAGGATACGGGCCGCAAGGCGGCACCGCGCAGGGAACGGCCGCGGACGAAACTCGGACCTGCTGTCTCGAGGTAGCCCGCAGCCGTCCCTATGCGCCGAAGGTCAAC
>NW_023595132.1:0-6704 GCF_014839805.1 Manduca sexta | reverse complement strand
AATCATGGATATTTCGCCTTTAAAATTCTAATCATGACTAAATTTTAAAGGCCGAAATATCCATGATTATTAATTATTTTTACGTTTTTCTTCAACCGCGAGAACTAATCACTAACTAGACGTGAATTTAAATTTTTACTTGCCAATACTTTGCTTAGTTACCCAGATTAAAGCCGAAACAAAATGTATGAAAATGGACCTTGAGGTATCGCCTTAAGGTCAATCGACTCCTTCTTATTGACTACTGTTAACTAATACTTGACCATTTACAAATGGCGTCTTGTAGGGCGTTAATAAATATTGTTTATGTCACTTATTCCAATTAATCGGTCATATCCGATGAAGAAACATGTGGCAGTTCTGCTCGTCATGGGTGTCAATAATAATTAAAAGAAGTAGTTTTTTTATACACACGGTCATTTTGACATTGCGTTATTAAATGAAACCACATACTCGTCTCCTTTGCTGACATTCTGCCATAAATGATCTATTAGTAACGAATATTTTCACCAAAAGTCCTAGTCTTAGTTTTCTGATTTTTTATCATTTTGTAGTTTAATGCGAATATGACGTGTATGTGAGTGTATTTCTGACTGAAAGTATAATGTTGCTGCTGCGACGAATTCTCTTAGAGTAGTAGTAGTGGCATTAGGGCGCGTAAAATTAAAATTATTTTTTATTAATATTTTATTCGAAACTTTCACTTTTTTTTATTTTACATCTACGAATCCAGTACCTTATTATAAAGTGTAATATCCAAGAAGACATGTAAGTGGTTACATTTAGTAATGCAATGTCAAAATGACCCTGTATACAGACATGGCAAAGATTCCACTGCACCTGATGGTAAGTGAGGTCCAATAGAATGTTTTGAAAAATTGTAATTATAATTTCCTTTATATCTCCAACTAACTTTTGCCTGCGGCTCCGTGAAATGTTTTCCGGGATAAATATTTTGCCGAAATAAAACTAGCCTATAGTACTCAGGACTAATGAAACATTAGTAAAAACAAACGGTTTAGTATTTCCTGAGATCAGTGCGTTTAAACAAACTCTTCTGCTTATTGGTAAAGATATATTAGCCGAAAACATAGGTGTAGTAACATAGCAATAAATATGCTATATAAGTATACTTTATAAATATCAAATCAACGGAAAACATAACTAAACATAGCAATAAATATCTTCAGACTCAGGGTTTAGTGCTGTTTTCAACAGCTGTATAGTCTGAGTTCGGTTTCTAGTAAACACTTGGCAAGTTTCTTAATCCTCTTGTCTCTATTTCAAGTGTGGCGCATCTGTTCCTATCTTACAAATTTACGTTAGAATAGAGCTAGAGAATTTTTTACAATAATTATAGCTAACAACAAGGATATACACCGATTATATTTACGAAAAAATGTCGTATGTAGCATTGGCAATGGATATATAACTTGTTTCCTGTCCGCTTTCTCTCGTAATTAATATAAAATCTTTCCGTTGCAATGATTTGCAGACTGCATTTATTAGTACTTATAATATTGTGTAGAGTTCCCTTTAATAATAATTCACCCTTTACCACGTTTGTACAAGAGGTAAGACATTATATATCAGTCCGAATTTATGTTTATACTTAGGACAAGTTATGAATTATAAGTTCCATAAATCCTGCATAAAATTATGGACACAACACGTAGTAAGTAACTAATACTTCGTAGATCACACGTCGAATTGTCGTTCATCAATGAATACTAAATATATTAAGAAACTATTTATTAATTAATAAAAATTATCAAGTTGACTACTAATGGACACTGGAAAACCTGAATTATGTATCAATAGAACTTTTGACCAAATTGCCTTTTTGGGGTAATATTATGCCATCCTATTTTTTATCATTATTTTGTTTAGGCTAGAAATAAACAAATATATAGCTGTTAGAATTAGCTCTAACAAAGTATTTTATGTCCCAGACCAACTATATCAGTCTGGTACATACTGGCTAGGTATACCCATCAGCCCGTATCAAATTAACGTGGTACTATTACATTAATACGTAGTGTAGTATTGTAAAACCCTAGGATTATTACTATTAATAAAATAATGACCTATTCTAAAATTCCAATTTGTGGGAATCGTCAAACAACCAATTTCTGTTTGCGACCTTTTAGTATTTTCCCTTTTTTTTCATGCTATAAGTTTCATTTTTGACCTATTTTTAATCAGCTCGATTTTATAGCAATTTCAAAAAGGTAGCAAACGAAAATTAATTTTCCGACTACTGCCGCAAATTAACCATTTTGAAATAGTTCATTCTTTTATTAAGAGTGCATATTAGTGTTGTGAGAATATTTTAAATGTTTCCTTCCGGATGTCCCAATTTCCGATATATTTACAAATACCTTACAAATTTACAAAACACATGCGATAACATAAAGTGAGTGTTCAATTCTCTTCGGCCTTACATTTCTGGGTCAAATGGTTACTAAGCCTTAGTAGAACATCCAGAATTCTAGTGAGAGTGCGCGACTAACTTTCTCCTACAAAAATAAGGTATCTACAATTCTGTACCTTATAACAACTACGTAAGAAGTAATGAGAGAATATTGAGCGCAAAACAAATGTTTGTTAACGACTCAACGCAATGTAAGATTGATAGACTGGCTCGCGAATGAACTTAGCAAATATTACACGGGGCTTCGGGTAGGTAAACGCGTAATGTAGGTACTGGCAATAGTGGTTGGTTATAATAAAAATAAACATGTATTCCGCGAAAAGTAGATACAAATATGGTGTTTAAGAATCCATTGCAATAATAATATTGGTTTAATTGCAATGCAGGAAAACAATTTACCTAAACTGTCTAGACATTAACTGCATAATAAATAATAATAATAATAATATCAGCCCTGTATTATATACTTGCCCACTGCTGAGCACGGGCCTCCTCTACTACTGAGAGGGATTAGGCCTTAGTCCACCACACTGGCCTAGTGCGGATTGGTAGATTTCACACACCTTGAAATTCCTATAGAGAACTTCTTAGATGTGCAGGTTTCCTCACGATGTTTTCCTTCACCGTTAAAGCGAACGATAAATTCACAAAGAATACACACATGATTTTAGAAAAGTCAGAGGTGTGTGCCCTTGGGATTTGAACCTGCGGACATTCGTCTTTGCAGTCCATTCCAAACCCGACTAGGCTATCGCCGCTTATAATAAACTGCATAATGCCGCATAATTAATAATAGGTTTTATTCGCGGCTCCGCCTGCGTTCAAAATTCCGTTTTGCGCGATACAAAGTAGCCTATAGCACTAGAGAATAATGTAGCTTCCTAATAGTGAATCAACATCGGTTTAGTGGGTCCTGAGTTTCGCGTTCAAACAAACTCTTCAGCTTTATAATATTAGTATACATCATTATAATGACGATTAAAAACTAATTTACTGGTGGTAGGTCTCTCATATGCGAGAGTCCGCCTGGGTAGGTACCATCGTTATGTCTATTTCTGCCGCCAAGTAGCAGCAGTGTGTAGACACTGTTGTGTTCCGGTTTAAAGGACATTGTAGCCAGTGTGCTGGACATAATGAATTAACACGGCTCAGGATAGCAAGTGCAGTGGAATAGTGAACAATACTTTGTAATTCAAGATGTTGGATGATGTATGTCTGTTTATGGGCGGTCGTATCGCTTACCATCAGGCGAACGACAAGCTCGTCTCGTCATTCAAAGCACTAAAAAAATTTACTTATACGACCATATTTTCGAAAAATTGGAAACTAGATTCAAAAGACGCAGAAAAATAGATCTCAAATGTATGAATTAATATTGTAATATGTCGCTTAAAAAGAAATTTGCGTTTAACTAGCAAATGTCGCTTAATGCTTTAAAGTTCGATATAATTTATAAAGCATTCCTGCTTTATAGGGTCCGGTATGTCTTATAAACACTATTACGTCACCACAATATCAGCTTTAATGAAATATTCCTAGTTGCAATTATTATGTAATTTGATACGTAGAGTTATTTAGTAGAGACGTATTTGGAGTAATTAATTTACATCCCTATGAGTTAGAACTGCGATTTTTAAGATTATTACGACGCGTTTCTTCTTCGTATGGTCTATCTTGTATATCTTACATCTTCGGGTACTTTAAGCGCTCTTGCCACTGGAAAATTAAGTGACTATGCTGAGGGGGACCCATTAAGGAGTTACGAACCTCGGCTCAAGACGGTCACTAGAAGAGGGTGATCAACTATTCCTCATATATGTATATACTAGGTACAGTATATTATACATATATGAGAAATAAACCATCGCAAGTAATTACATGACTGCCTCGGTGGCGTAGTTGTATTGCATGCCGGGTACAAAAGCGCTCTGAGGTCCTGTCGAATCCCGGTCGGGCCAAGTGATATTTGGGTTTTTTCTGCTCAGTATCAGCCCGGAGTCTGGAATTTGTGCCCGATATGGCGATAGGCTCGCCCTATCACATCATGGACGGAACACTCGGCGAAAAGTGGGTGCCCTAGTTGTGCATCTGCATACTTCGATAAATGCGTGAGGTCATGTATGTAAGTAATTACATTGATTCATAAAGTCTGTACAATATTCTTTGTTATTATTAATTTTATTAGGTGTTAGCTCGACTCGCTTGTCACTATTAGTCCTTGTTGACAGCTACCTTATTTTATAATGACCGAATCTCGAGATAATATACACAATTGTGTATCTTATTATTTATTGAATTAAATCGGTAATTAACAACGGTATGTTTTTGTCCACCAATCAGGTTTTACGGGTTAAAAGTTCAAATATTTATTGCCGTTTCTTGTGAGATTGGATAAAAGCAAAATCTTTTGTCGTGATAAATATTTCTACGAAACATTTAAATTTAAAGATTGATTTTATTTAAAAAATATATTTTATTGCCACATAAAAATACTATATTTATTAATAAGTTATGCTATATATTTTAAATTATCTGAAATAAAATGAAATAATTTATTTGAACCTGGTAAATGTTATACATTATTTAGATTCCATTAATATTAACTCTACCACCAGTTCGGAAAGCGGTTCTCACCAAAGAAAACGAGCAAGGAACTCTGCTGTTGCTTATTTCAAAATCAGTTGAAGGTATAAATTACAGTACATGATACACATAAAAGAGAAAAATAACAATGTTTTTTTATTGCTGTCTATTGTAGTCCATTTATCTCAAAATAATCTATGCCAATTCCACTCATATTTTAAGAAATCGTCGGTAGCGACAAGATCATTATGTTATCTTATCTTGTTTATAAACTTGTTTTATATTATTTCTATTTTTGCAATATTATATATCTTTACCTCCAAGGGGTTAAGCACGGACGAAACTAGTGCACCTACGCTGTATCGAGTGTATTAAAGCTTGAGTGTTTATGGCTAGGTTTTGTTTCCGTCTCTGCCCGCGTGAAAGACGTATCTAGCTATAAAAATAAGTATACTTTTTCGTGTTAACATGTAGTATATACTTTTAATTATGTAGTATTATTATAGGTATGTATTTACTGATGTTGTATATTATTAGTTATGTTTTGCTATCGTTATATGAAATTTCCAATCCCTTTTATTACTCGATAAAGCCTGCCCGCTAGTTTTATTCCTGGTTATTTAAATCTATCCAAAGGTTGTTTGAAAGATATCGCCGATTGCTATGACAACGTTTATACTTCCTGAACCCTGGTATAAAACATATATGCTGGCCTTATTAAACTTTACATAATCATTCAAAGAAATAAACATTAGCTTTATTTATAAAAATCTAATTAAAATAATAACATTGAGATTACTCAATAATATACGTTTAATGTAAATGTATACTAAAATAGCATTATAGCAAACAAAATACTGCCATTTTAAAAGCAATAAAAGAACATAAAAAATTGATAATATAATATTATCAATAAATTAAATAGTTCGAACACGATACATGCTGTACTTCAAATTACTTTCACTACTAGACATCAGCCGACAGATAGCTGCCATCTTATCGGTTATATACATTTTATTATCAGTCAATCGCTATCAATGACCGAAAATAAATGTAGGATGCAAAAGCGATTAGCGGTTGATGTATGAGGTACCCTGCTGACCTTATTTTAACTGACATTCCAAATAGACTAGAAAAAACTCATACGTAGATAAAGTGTTACGATAGTAGACCTTATTTCCAAACGATTAAGAACTACTATACTGGATTAAAATTATTTTTGGTTTTAACTTTTAATTGGTTCAATGCCGTAAAGTGTGCATCCGTTAAGAATTTTGCCAAAATTTAACACTAAAGAGGTCACAGGGACCGTTCAAAAGAGCCATTTTTGCACCTAAAGTGTATTAAAACTGAAGACGCAAATAAACGAAAATAATTATATGCTATTCAAAAATGAATAAACATACAAAAACTGTTGCAAACGCAAAAAAATAAATTGGCAAATGTACAAAAAGTAAGTGCATTTTGTGACAGACTTAATTTCTGTAATATACACGAAAAAAAATCTGAAATATACTTTGGCATGGAATGATATTTAAATATAGAACGCAGTATTTAATTATAGAACTAATTCACACACATGATAACAGACTGTGATGTCATTAACAAGGATTTTATGTGTGACTCAAATTGTAGGATTTTGGTCCCTATTCTCAGGGACTGAACAACTATTTGACGACCATTCTAC
>NW_023595131.1:0-6976 GCF_014839805.1 Manduca sexta | reverse complement strand
TTTCCTTTATTTCTGTTTTAATTTTCTCTCTCTCTATACTCATCTACCTAGAGGTTCTTTTTCTAAACCATTTTGTTTATTTGAAAAATCTGTTTGTGTTAGTGCCGCAGCACGATAGTGTTATGTTTCTAAATATCGATTGCCCTTACAGTGTGCGAACATGTAATTAAGTAAAATCCGCCCTAAGCAAATTTCATTAGCCATGTATTTACTTACGGTAACTGTATCGGAGCGGCGATCACCGTTCAGGTCTGTAAGGGTTCATATTTTTAATTCTTATTGTAAACAAGGTCTTTCTAAATAATATTAAGCATATAGAGGATTTTAAAACATTATGTAAGATTTACACCCAAAAAGATACATTAAGTTCTTTATAAATTATCAACAAATATTAAAAGCATACTCCAGCTATGGTTTAGCCTAGTTTGAACCACAACATGTATACTGAATTATATTAAATTAGTCCTTGAATAGATTTTGTTTGATTTTCGTAGCACAGGTTGCAAATTAGTAAGTGGATCATCTATTTATAAGTGGTCACCGCGGCTCATGAACATCTACAATATTAAAGCCGACCTGGTGGTCTACTTTAAGGAATGGAATGGTAGGTCTGCGCTTATTAGCCTCGAGTAAATTCGTGAGACAAAAATACTACGTACAAGCCGACCCTGATGTAGATTTCATATATACTTTAATATAATTTAAATCAACTACGAATTTTTAAAATATGTCAACTATGGATTTTTTAAAATAAGATACGTATTAAGCCTGTTGCTTGGTCTTTTGAATTAATTTCTCTGATGACACCCAAGACGTTCTGAAGTATTTGCACTTTTACATTGTATTATTGGACTTAACTACAATAATTGTAAATAAATATTCAAAGTGATGCACTTTCCCGCTCATTTATTCATGTGACGAGACGGAGTGTCTTATCAGTCCAGTCTAGAACTAACATAGATAACAATAAAACCGTGTTGCGTTTCCTTACCGCGCAGACATAACAAAACTGTGCCCTTTGCCTTAAGCATATTTCATAATATTAATATATTTTTGTGGTTATGAATTGTCAATGGTCGCTTTCTTGGTGATGTGGTCGAAAGAACAAGAGATCCACATCGATTACCAGATCGGGCATCATTTTGATTGGGTTTTTCTAACAAGATTTGCGCGTGATCAGAACTCGGAGGATTTGAGGTCAGGCAAGCGGCCAATTGTAAAAATTATGCCAAATCGACTCTGCATGCGTATAAACTATAAAAACGTGTGCTGCGCTATCCTACATTGGAGTGGGATAGGAAAAGGATACTTGTTATTAAAATGTTTTAATAGCTTCAGTTTCGTATACATTATTTTATTTTAAAAGGACTATTAATGGCATATATGTTAGTATGTGTATAGATGAGATCAATGGAACTAAACGAGACCTTCGTAACCTGCCTTGGTTAGAACATTACCCAGGGTTCAATCTGTAGCCACTTCCTATTTTAACTGTTATCATTAATAACTTGTGATGAATGCAACTGCTATTTCCTTAAAACATAAAAAAATCTTTATATCCACAATAGCTACTTAATTGTTAAAATCGACGCGCATTCGTGCAAAAATTCATCCTTCGGATCTTAAACCATTCCGCACTTGACTTTCTATTTCCAGCGGATTGCACCGTTATCCTGCGGGATCTCCGGAACGATAAATGAGGAAACTTGCTTCCCGTCGGCTTTGTCTTAGTTAAGTGGGATGCTAGCCGATTGAGAGTTCATTTCGCGGCCTCATACGTTTCCAGGATACGTTTTAGAATTGCTGGATTAAATGCTTTTATTATGAAACTTTTATTGATTATTTTATTGAATTCATATTAATTTACTTAATAAAATAAAAGCAAAGGTAACAAGGATGTTCGGATCTAGTTAGAAATACTTGCTAAAATATGAAAACGGATTTGGATCATATTCGTCACACAGATAATTCATGACTCGGATTAAAGTATAGGTTTACCTAATTAAAATTTTACTCCTTAAAGTATTGGGACGTTTATTGCTAATAAAGTCTCACGTGGGCGAAGCCAGACATTGGAGCAACACCTAGCTAAAAATTTAGTAAGTTATTGACTAGAAGCCCACGAAAATATCCATAAAGGATTGGTTCATAGAGCGAGCTATAAATTTAGAAAGTTATTCACTAAAAATCCACGAAAATGTCCATAATAGGATAGGTTCATAGATAACATAACAGTATTTTTCCATGCTCCAATGCGTAATTGTAATTACCATGATGGGTTTCTATTTCAGTATCATGAAACTCCGGTATAACCAATTAATCATACACTGACAACAATGTTGTAGACCTGTACGTCATGTCAACAAACTAGCAGACAATTATCAACGCAAGTGACATAGTTATCGCTGCCGTTCGATAATTATGTTGGCCGGGGCGGGTCGGTCCACTGATCACTGTCGGGGCGGTTACTATACAAACTTACATATGTGTATATATAATAAAATCTATATATAACTATATGTATAATTAATGTTATATTAAACAGTTGTTTATTGACGTTATTCGATTCTTTTACCTGCGCTTGCTCACGCCATAGTTGGGTTAGCGCACTATTTGAAATATGTTGCAGAAAGAATTTGGCTTTTATTTTGTGACTGTCGGAATGTTTACGTTTTGTGATTATACGCGGTTCTTGGTTTTTCAAAATCTGCTTTTATATTTTCGAACGATATAAAGGTATAGATGCATTTGGTGATTGCATTTTTATCGTAAATTTCTTTTTGCTCTTTAATCCCATATTTTAAGATAAAAATATGATAATGTTGATGCACGATGCATTCATATTTCCTTATATTTAATAAAATTACAGTCGCGAACGTTACGCGAGAAAGCAATATTGTATTGTGTTCAAAGAAAAATATTGCAATACCAGTCTCGCGCAATTTCACAGGAATTGCTATTTCATATGGTGCATATTCCGTTCATTTGTCCTGTTTTTTGTGGCCGCTTTTGCATCGTATACGCGTTTGTATAGAAAGTGTAAATAAATGTTATTCGCTTCCTCGAATCAAGGGTCACAACACAACTTCATTATGAAATAATATTATAAAATACTGCATCGTTTTATAAACAAGTTGCAAAGATAAAAATCGCATAAAACATTTTATTGAGTTTAATTTGACGTGTCTGAAGATAATATATTTAATAATACAATATGTACTAAGAAACTCATGCCTTAGTAATAAAAATACAGATATTAAAATTAATTAATAAATTTATTGTTTAGATGTTTGAAATTAATTGACTCACTTAAAAGATAAAAATGAAAATGAGTTCATATTAGCGCATTTCCTCAAATTGTGAAAATCCATCCCAACGAATTTTTTTAACTTTATTTGAATGTAGTTTTGCCTGCTTAAGATTCTACCTGCCTCAGTTATGTTAAACAAAACAAAAGAAGAATGTAACGGCATCAAAAACTTGCAGGATAGAAGTTGGAGCATAAATTGTGAAGTAGTATGAAGGCGCCGTCAACTCTATCAGGGCACCTGCACTCAGATCTGGAAATTCAGTTTGGTGCATCCCAACTTTACCGGAAAGGGGCCATCTCTCAAAGTTTTCACTCGCGAAAATCGTATAAATGTTAATGAAAGTCAGACGTCTGATGTCTCTAATGAGATTACCGTTCCCGTGAAATTGGATTCGCGTGGGACTTCTTTAATTTTCAGTCATCGCGAAAATTAGGTGTATCCAAGCGCGTTGCCAGGAGCCCGTTCGAAATGAATGGATCGCGTTGAATACTGCTAAGCTTTGAACGTTATTGACTAATAAGGCCGAAAATTTAAACCAAATTTTCTTCTAAATAGACAATTCCAAATTGGAACAGTCTTTATTCTAATTTCAACTGAATTGCCAATAATGTTGGGTAATGTGGAAACTTTTAATGGTATTATACTGTTTAAATTTCTGTAGATAAGTGAACTTTTTGGTTAAAACTAAATTTTGCCTACGCTTTACATATATATTTGTATATAAGTGTAAGTACCTCCAATTAGTTACAAACAACAATGTTATTTTTTATTTAAAGTTATTATTGAAATCTCGTGTCACGTTGTTTTGAAGAGCCGGCCGCAAAATCAGAGGTGGCGGGTTCGGGGCCCTTGCTAATAGCCAAATATTTGTTGTGAACTTAAGTTATTGGCATTGGGTCCGAGTATTGAGAGACTGACAACCTCTCACCGGTATAGAAATCTCTACACCATAACGCCTTGAAATTAATGTGGTCTTACTATGAGTGTAATAGTCCAAATTGCGGAACATAAACGATTGTTTATATTTAGCACTAAATAAAAAATAGCGCTGTCAAATTAAATGGAAAATATACCTTTATCCCACGAGCTTCTACAGCTATGGCTTTCAGAATATATACATGCTCAATCAGTCAGAAGTCCCGGCACACGTCATGAATTTCACAGTAGGCAGATTCTGCAATATTCACCTCTATCTGTCGCTACAATATCTACCAGTTTATATAGACCCCTAGAAATATATCCAAGTGTAAAATATCGTGTGAGTTTGCTACATGCGTCGCGATATTTTTCCCTCTCTTTAATAATTTCCTATATCAAAACATTGTGATTCCCATCTGAGAACTCGTTGAATAACTGAAGAGTAGTACAACTTTACACTCCTTTTATATTCTGCGCTACATATAAATCTTTGTAATATATAATATTGTCGGGGAAAACCATATTCTATATATTTGACTGAATCCTTGGCGTTTACTTTCTTTCATACATTTTGTTTCAGAACATTAATGTTATCTCCCATTGCGAGGGCAGGAAGTTAGAAATAGCCATTATTCTATTAGAAATTCTATCACAGTGACGACCCAGCTTCCTCGTGTTTTCATTTAGTTCGTTCCACTTCTATACGTGCACTTCAGTTAGAAACTAATTGGCACGTCCTCGGATACCATTCCATGCATTAATTATACTTGAAATGCAGTCATTACAGCTACAGTATGTATGAAATGTATTAACACAAGTAAACTGACGATGTATGAATATGAAGATCAATCTACGACAGCGCAAATAGTGTATAGATGCAGGATTGGCAATGCGGTAGCGAGGCTGTGACGCGACGTGGACCGATCACTTCGTGCGCCGCAAATTGAGAGGCGAGCGGCTCAGTGCAAATTGAAAGCGCTCTCAAATTGCTGTAGACCTTTGTATTTGTAACCAGGGTCAGAGCGCCGAGAATCAATCAGGGTATGGGGGTTTGTCCGAATCTGCTTGGATTAGTCGCGGCGAGCTGCACGTACGGCCACTGTGCCGCCGGACTTTCCGATCGCTCGATGGCGACCCTTTGTACTACTGATTGAATGGTCTCTATCTGCTCGCCTGGCTGATTTACACCCCAACTGAACACAAAATTATAATATCCCAAAATGTTATTCCAAAAAATATATATTAATGTCGGCGAATTGGACCGAACTTCATTTTTACAATGGCTGTAATAATTTCAAAGTTCGTTTAAATTTCAATCGTTGAGTTTCCACGTGCCTGCAAATTCCGCTAATTTCGTATTCAGTTGCGACGGTGAATAACTGAATTGGAAAGTTATAATTTAAAAAACAAACGAATTTGATTACGCTTTACTTCGGGGAACGTTCAATGTGGAGAGTTTGGATATAAACAAAGCTGTTCGTTAATTTTGGAACACATCCCTTTATGGAATAATTCAGTGTATGGAAATGCAAAAGCTATATCCTATCTTGATTCAGATGTTGGCTTGCGGAATGATATCCGCATTGTGCAAAGCGATACGTTTGTGGAGCTCGCTAGCGCGCTAGAATTGACAAATTTGAATCGCAGTGTGCGAAATGCAATAGTCATTGGATCTGTTGCCACTTGAGATGCGGACGAAATCTAAATGTTAATACGGTGCGACAATAACCCGCAGGCTATGTTTTCCGACGTTGTAAATTTATGGCGAAATGCACACTTGCTTGAACTGCAATCTGCATTTTATAATACACTAGTAGTGGATATTGTTCTACCTGCGGCTTGATGGCGTACGTAGGCGTACGTATGGTTACTAAGGTAGTAACCACGTAAGCCCATAACGTGACCTACACAAAGCATTTACAGATTGCGAGCGAGGCTGCGGCGTGCCACAGCGGGGCACAAAGCTTCGGGAATGTTCGTGCCCACCAGGCCTAACAATTAGCGTAATAGACGTTTGACCGACCACCAATCTCTCTTGCAATTGTAAATCACTACAATGAACACATTTGCTTCCTCTCAATTGTATTTGCGTGACACTAGTATAATTACGCTGGTTTGATAGTAATGAACTTATAATAAATTTACAATAAATTATTCAATATGCAATGTATTAACTTATGGCGTAGCATTCGTAATGAAATAGTACGAGAATGAGCAAAAATTTTCTGAGCTACATTCAGAAAACTATAAAATTATACTGCGTTTTTCTGTCTAAGCAACTTCTATTCTCGTGGCTTAAGTACATTGAGAAATGCGAATTCAATTTTCAACAAAGAGTTTAAACAGAACTCGTATGAAATGCAACCGCATTTTTCTGGAACAAACTTCGACATAATTAGGTAAACTGGGAAAAACTAGACGAGCCAGCAACCTCAATGTTATAACGAAGTAGCAACATAATTGCGAGCCACGGAGCAGAAGTTTCCTTTGTTTGGAACAATGAGTTTCACCGAGAACTGGCATTCGGTCTACACCGTGAACACCCGGTAACAGGAGTGAAGCAGAGCATCGGCATACGAATGAAGGACAAACGGTCAGGGGACGAGACACATCACGTACTACTTTAATATCACTATTTTTCCACTCAACGTAGCTGATATTGCTACAACGATTTTGGGCGCAAACTTGGGCCTCTAAAAACCATGGTAGGAACATACGTAAAACTTGAAACTGTGTTCTAGGAAAGA
>NW_023595130.1:0-9872 GCF_014839805.1 Manduca sexta | reverse complement strand
AAAAAGTTAAAGACTAGATTTGACCTTCATGCACCAAAACAAAGGTGTTCTTGAAAAATATAACATTTTGAGTACATATGGGAAATTATTAGTAGATTCACAATTACGTTTGACTGGTAATTCATTAAAAGGTCGCCGTTACACAGACTCAGAAAAGTTTTTGCTTTATCATTATATAAGTTAAGCCCTAAGTGCTATAGATTTTTACGAAAACATTTAGCATTACCATGTAAATCCCGAATTAATTCTCTACTCAGCAATATTCCTTTGAGGCCTGGTATTAATGACTTTATATTTCAACATTTGGCAGATGCTGCCTTGGATAAACCCAAGAATAGACAGGCAATGCACATTAATGTTTGATGAAATGTCCATTAAAAACACTTAAATTTTAATTTCTTTACTGGGGTCATTGAAGGTTTTGAAGATATAGGTTCTGGCAAACGCACAAACAATGTGGCTGATAAAGCTTTAGTTTTATGTTACGGGGTTTGTTTTCTCCTTGGAAAATTCCAATTGCATTTTATTTTGCTCGAGATGGGGTTAAAACATTTGTTTTAAAAAATATTATTAAAGAAATAGTATTAGCAGTTTTAAATCTGGATTCATAGTAAGAGCTACAATCAGTGACCAAGGTTCTGCCAATGTTGCTGCTATTAAGTCATTAATATCAGATTCTAATGCTGAACTCCTACGTAGTAACAAATATACCAATGACATCTGTTATAAAATCGGCCCAAACCAACTGTACCATATCTATGATGTACCTCATTTATTGAAATGTTTTCGCAATAATTTTCAGAAAAAAAACCTACTCATTGGCAACCAAAGGGCAAAGTGGGAGTATATTGAGAGACTTTATAAAGTGGATGGTTTTGGTGGCAGAGCAAGAAGCACCAAACTTACTGAGAAGCACATAAATCCAACTTCATATGACAAAATGAAGGTAAATAAATATACATTGTTCTATCACAGTTCTGTTTACAAGTCTTGACTGATTGATAAAAGATTGAAATCCTCCCTTATTTAAGCATGATTATTGTACTTTGATAATTGCTCTAATATACTTTTCAATATTGACATTATTAAAATTACCCTTATACAAACTCTAATTGGCCTAACTGGCATCATATTTATTGTGCTGCTTCAAATAATAATGCATCAACTGTAGGCATAGGAGTTTGTCACCTACAAATTAATATTATAAAAAAACCTCCTGGACTGGATTTATTTTGTCGACAGCTGCCATAACAGTTGATAACAGGTCAAATAATGCCATATGAATAGAACTGTGCTTATGAAAACCTTTTAGATCAGCACAGAATAATTTATGTTTTTCGAAATATGAGTAATGAGCACAGTTAGTCTGTAAATTACTTTCCCAATAACTTTTGAAAATTACGAATTTTTGCTATAACCATAAAAACATTATAGACCTATAATTCTTCATATTACTTTTTTGGAATATAATATATTCATTATCCATAAATGTTATGTTGCTTTCAATAATATTAACAAAAATTCTTCATATTACTTTTTGTATAATAATATATTCATTATTCATAAATGTTATGTTGTTTTCAATAATATTAACAAAATAATAAATAAATTCATCTATGCATTGTCTGTGAGATTTGTATATGTGATTATTTTTATGTTCGTTATTGACTCTTGATACTTGTAGTATGAATTTGTTAATTATTTGCCATGCAGCTTTAAACTTATTTTTGGAGTTATTTATGAAATTATTATTTTGGGCTTTTTGAGTTATCTTTATGATTTTTCTATAAAGTGTAGAGTATTTTTAAACAATCAGTCTATTTTTTCAATTCGGTTTAAATCTATATTCCCATAATGTCATGTCGTGTGCCAAATATGATACATCTACCTTATATCACCGCCTTATTTTACTTGAAATCCATCCTTGTTCTTTTAACCATGACATAATAAATAAAACTTTATGTATATTCATCATACAGAATCATGTAAAAAAATATATATTATTTATAGATTTAAAGAACACTTATAATGAGATGCATGCATTTATCACTTAAAGCAACAATATTAGTTAGTCTTTGTTACTCTTCGCGATAATATGTAACTTAAGGTTATAGCTTAAGGTCCATTTTTCATACATTTTGTTTAATACGACGAAATTTTAAAGGCCGAAATATCCATGCATATTAATTATTTTTACGTTTTTCTTTCAACTGCGAGAACTAATCACTAACTAGACGTGAATTTAAATTCTTTACTTGTCAATACTTGTTTAGTTACCCAGATTAAAGGTGAAACAAAATGTATGAAAAATGGACCTTAAGCTATAACCTTAAGTAAATTATTAAAAGTATCACTGTCTTTCACATTGTTCGACAATTTATTAGACAGCTGTGCACCAGGGTCGTAGCTTAGCGGGGGGTGAGTGGTGGTGGGCTACCTTAAAATACTAATGCAATACCTTAATAATCAACTATAACAAACTAAACATTTTCCATTTCTTATAACGAAGCCTAACAAACTAGATGCTTTTTTTAATTATATATTCCATATGTGGAATCCTCTAATGAATGAGTCCTCTAAATTGCTCAGTAACAATTTGACATCGTCGGGAGAATTAATGGACTTCAGGATCTTTAGGTCATCAGCAAACATGAAAGGTGTGGAATGATGCAAGCAATTGATAATGTCATTTATGAACATATTAAAAATAACAGTCCCAAATGGGAGCCCTGTGGGCACCCCAGAAGCAATATGATGGAAATTGGAACTAAAACCATTAAGAACCACATGGTAAGTGCGACCAGTAAGATAAGATTGAAACCATTCATACATGTGCCAAGAGTACCCATACCGGATAACTTCTGCAGCAAGAGTTCGTGAAAAACGTTGTCAAAAGCCTTACTGAAATTTGTATATATTACATCAGTTTGCATGTTATTGTCTAAGACTTCTGAAAGCAACTCAGTAAAAGAGACCAAATTAGTGCTTGTTGAGCGAAATTTAACAAAACCATGTTGGTGTTCAGTTAAAAATGGTTTGAAGTAAGCTTGTATATATTACATCAGTTTGCATGTTATTGTCTAAGACTTCTGAAAGCAACTCAGTAAAAGAGACCAAATTAGTGCTTGTTGAGCGAAATTTAACAAAACCATGTTGGTGTTCAGTTAAAAATGGTTTGAAGTAAGCTTCCAGATATGGAAATACTACAAATTCAAACAATTTTGCCATAGTAAAAAAATAGAAATCGGTCGATAGTTGGACATTAATGTGTTATTGCCCGACTTGTGTATCGGCACCACTCTAGCTACCTTCCATTTCTTTGGAAAAATTCCGGTTTTCAGTGATTTTTATAGATTTTACAAAGTGGACTAGTCAGATTTCTTGTTCATGCAACAATAAAATTTGGTGGAATATTGTCTGGGCCAGAACCTTTGCTTATATCAAGAGTCTTAAGTTTACGTGAAACTTCATTAAGTGTGATGTGCAACGACGTAAAACTACGAGTCCAAGTCCGAGGAGTAACTCGCACAGCTATCCATGAAATGATAAGAAAAATTCGGGTTAGCATCGACATTCGACTCCATTAGTATCTTTCTCGTACACTGATGCAAAGTGCGAAGCAAACATATTACATATTTCAACTTCTTTGGAACTAACTTGATTACCATCGGACATCGAAGCTGGGAGAAAGCAAGATCCTCTTCTTTTGGCCTTGATGAATGACCAAAAATGATTATAAAAATTTTAAATATTATCTTCTATACTTTCAAGATAATGTATTATAACATTTATTTAATAAGGATCTGCAACTCTCTCTGAGTAATTTAAATTCTATTCCATTTAACGGGTTCTTAAAAATTTATAGCATTGCCGAAACTTATTTTTTTCTCAACATACATATGAGGTTGCGATTAAAACCCAACCGGATACTTATTACTTCTTAGTTTAAATTTAGGTACATAAAGTTGGATAGTCTCATGTAAAATACCGTAGAATTTAGTGAGCATATCATTGACGCCGTTGTGACCAAGTACCTTTTCCCAATCTACATTATCGAGATGTTTCCCAATAGCATCGTAATCGCCTTTCGTATTCTCGCATCGTATCTATGGGCGCAAATTTATATTTAGTGATTATATTATTATGAAAAGTCTAGAATATTAAAGAATGATATTTAAATAAGTATTTACAACCGCAATTCTGTTATTTATTAAGTTTCAGAATAAATTAGAAACTGTATTGACTATTTGAGTGTTTGGAAAATAATGGATATTTATTTATATCATTATTTAATTGTTTATGTAATCTAAACGTCTAAAGTAAATTCAATTAGAATTGTTAATATTATCCTGATTTCTATATCATTGTTTTAATCTATAAGTAAAAATATTCACACCTTGTTAATAGCGGCATCTGTTAGAAAATAATGTAAAATAATAGTTTGCTTACTTAAAAGTTATTTATGTAAAGTAATATTATATCTAATTATGTAAAATTCATTATAATATTAATTTTGAATATTCAGCTATAACCTACGATTTATTGTACAGTAATTTTAATTATTTTTCTAAAAAGGAAGTTGCAGTTAAATTCACTATGACTCAATTGGATTATATAAAGCCTGGTCATTTTAAATTCACTTCACTTGTGTTCCAAGATCAAGAGAGAATAAACCAACCAATATTAAGTTTGTGTTTTCATTATAATGGACTCCGAACACGTGGATACTGGCTTATCTCCGACATATCCATAATCAGATTTCTTTATTTAATTTCGTTACCATATCAATCAATGAATCAATTCATTTATTTTGCAAATATGGGTACCTTAAGTATTAGGTGGTGTATTTTATAACATAGCGTCTTACCATATTTAGGCGAATGACGTGCAAAAATTACAATATAAAGTTAAGCTAAAATAACAATTTAATATTAATATAGTATATTAATATAGTATAGCATTAGGTAGGTATGATAATATAATATAATCTATCACAGTTGTTACAAATTGTTACACAAAATTATTCCTGTAAATATTCTCTTATATAATAATATGTCTTATCAATTAAAAAGGTTTTTAATTTACGTTTAAATATATCTATGTTTTCTATGTTTACAATACAACTTGTAATTTATTATATTATATTCTTGGACCCATGCAGATACCGCTCTTATCTAATAGAGCTGTATTGTTAGGTGGCATTTTTATTTCGTTTGCTATAATATTTAGTGTACATAATATATGTAGGTTTCTTTTTACAAATATTGAAATTTCGTATATAAATAAACTAGTTAATGTAAGAATTTTTCCTTAAGTTCCTTCCAGTTTTAAGTTGCAGTACACCTGGAGCCCTAAAAATCGTATGGCTTCTGCCTGTAAGTGATAATTTATAGAAAGCAATTTAGTTGCTGACCTATTCTTGAAAAAAAAATAAGATAATGATTTCTTATATTTACGCGAATCCCAGACATTAATTAAACTAATTTTCGGATTCTATCGCGGTGTTCGTATTTTATTTTCTCCCGACGTTTGGTAGACATTGCAGCCTTCATGGTCACGGGGGATCATGACCATGAAGGCTGCAAAACGTCGGGAGAAAATAAAATACGAACACCGCGATAGAATCCGAAAATTAGTTTAATTTCAAAAATAAGATGTTTTACTTTAAATTAATTTATAAATGGTTTTCTGTAAGCCAATTCACAATGTCCTCTAATGCCTTATTTACTCTAGCCTCTAGTAATAACTGAGTTTTCTCAGAGAATAGTACCGTACTATCATCAGGAAATAAAATTATATCATCATTACTGATCCTTTTCCTTTCATGTTTCCAATAAATCGTATTCTGTGATTAAATTAACCACTTTCCCCAACTTGAAATTGGCATAATGTACAACAATTGTCATAAAAAAACCTTAATATAATATGTTAAATTGCCGTATTCTTGTGAAAGTATTGGCCAGAATATCAATTTCTTTGGGCCATTTAATTAAATATCTTTAAGCTCATAACAGATTAAATAATCATACCATGATTAAAATCGTTCATTTATTAATTTACTAATATATTATTTATATTATTAACATTTCAGGTCAAATTTGCAGCCCAAGTTTTTAGCCGGCAAGTGGCTACATCACTAGAAATCCAGATGAAGTCTCTGCTATCTCTCCAGGATCATGATTACATAAGTTTAAATGAAGACATTGGAAATGGTTTGTTCACAGCAGAAATTCTTCTTTTTATAAATAATTTGTTTGATAGTTTAAATGGTTTTGGTCATTATGGGAATAAGTTAAAACATGCTCTTTCATATAATTCGGAGCACATTGCATTCTGGAATGATGCTGTGAAAAAGCTAGCTTCAATGCGCTTTGACGCTTCCAATGAAAGGGAAAGGAAGCCTTTATCACTGAAGCATTTTGAACATAATATAAAAACAATAAAACATTTGTGGTCAGATCTGCTGAGAATTGATGGTGTTAAATTTTTAAGTCTTAGACGTCTTAATCAAGATCCGATAGAAAACTTTTTTGGTCAAATAAGGGCACATGGTAATTTTAGTACAAATCCTAATTGTACTCATTTTGTATCGGCTTTTAAAACCTTGTTGATTAACAACATTACTACCGGTAAATCTTTATACACTAATTGTTCTGATGATGATGACAAAATGTTGGGAACATTAAAACATTTAGTCAGCCACCAAAAATATGGTTCATACACTGATAGTCTTCAATGTAATGAAACTAACTTTATAGAAATTTCTATACCTAACGAGAATATATTCCAACATAAGTCTGTACCATATATTGCTGGTGCAGTTTGTCGTTTTTTGATGTCCAATTTGAACTGCAAAGATTGTGATAATTGTACAAAAGCACTATTATCTCAGAGAGAGTCATTTCACGAATTAATTAATTTAAGAGAATATAGTTCCAATGTAGATAGGTTATGTTATCCTTCTAATAATTTTAGTCAAATGGTCTGGCAGAGTATTTACATTATTGACAAGATGATGCCATTTCTTTGCAGTGTTTATATTTATTCTGACTTAATAAGTAATTTAATAAAATATATTGACACTACTTGGTACAACTGTAATATTCACAAAACGGCTGTTATTAAAGCTTTTTGGTCCTACATAGTTAGAATGCAAGTTAAGCAGTGGTGTATTAATTTTAATAATAGAATGAATAATATTGATTCAAGGCCTAAAGATATAGAAATGGAAACTCTAATCCGTGAGAAAGTCACAAAAGGATTGAGTTATAGATCACAAAGAAGGCGTAGTTCCTAATCTCACTTAATTAAAGTTCTTCATAGTATTTTGTCCACAATTATTACGATTTTTGCAAATGAAATTGATGTTTTTTAAAGTGTATTACCCACATTTTTGTGGTTTTAAATTAGCTATTATGCTTTCTGTTTATTGTATAAAATCATAGTAGTTTTTAAAATAATCTTCATTATGGTGACTGTTAAGCAAATAGTTGTTAAAATCTTATATACATAATTATGCTTGTACAACCTAAAATGAGCCTACCAGATAATTGTCAAGTAAATAAATTACATTTCTACAAAAAGTATTATGTGTATGTTTCCCAAATTGTTCATATTTTTATTGATTTACATTGTGCAGAATTAGTAATTTTACCTTTAATTTAATATTATATTTTCATTATAATGTATTCAACATTTTCTGTATTTTGTAGCATTTTTAGTAGCAAATGTGCCATTATATGATATTGCAAAATGTTAAATTATGCATGGAATGCTTTTCGTGAGAGAATAATCATATTCAAATAAATTCTTAGTTTTGTGTTGTTAGATTAGTTATTATACCTAATGCATAGTGTATAATAGTGAATAGCTTAAGTATGGCTCTTTATATTGTGTAAAATTATAGTGCTAGTCTTCACAATTATCTTAATTTTGCTAACTGTTAAGCAAGCCGTTGTTAAAATCTCATATGCATAATTATGCTTGAACACGGTAAAATAAAAATGTTTATGTTTCCAAAATAGTTCATATTTCTATTCATTTACTATGTACAAAAATATTAATTTTACCTTTTTATTTAAAATCATGTTTTCAATATAAAATATCTAACATTTTTGTCCTTTGTAGTAATTTTTCTTTCAAATGTGCCACTAGTCAGTCATTGTATTGTCATTATTTTTAATTTTATGTAAATTGTTACTGTTAAATTTATATGCAATCCAATTTTGTTTCTTGTAAGTTATTGTTGATTTATATGACAAAATATTAATAAGTGGAAGACAACCAAAAATCATGTTGTTGCATTTGCCTTTATAATATTGAATTGTAATGATGAAAATTAAAATTATGTTGGTAAATGTAAGCGGCTGAACGGTGTGCACTATTTATGTATTTGCTTTATGCCAGTCCATGTTTTTAATCCGTGCACCACCTTATATAAGCTATGTGACTACTTTGTATACAACATCTATAAAAATATTTGGTAATTGATGACAAAAAATAAGCCCGGAGTTTCTTTCTGCCTTTCTTCTTCGGGTAGTCATCTCTTAGGTAGCTAGTGAAAGGCTGGTGGATTAGCTAGGTAGGGGCCTATATTGTATTCTTCGACGGCGAAGATCGTGATGCATTCCTTTTATTTTATTAAGATTATATCATATACCTTTTGTCCTGTCGGCCCGAGCTGACTTCTTTCGTTTTTTTATCCTTTATATATCAATTATTTTTAAATTTTAGCGTCTGTAGTGACTCAGTGGTTTGTTCATTAATTTATTTGATTTGTTTTAAACGTATCATAAGTACAGCAATAACTTTGTTTACCTATATTTTATTTTATTGAACAGAAAATGCAATTATACGGGCTGCAATTTTAAGTAAAAATTATTTTCGCTGGCTATCGGTAGATTCTGAAATTATGGTAAATTGGGCGTGAAAAGTAATGAAAACATTACTAATAAATCTTTATATTTAGATAAGAAAAGTTGTTTTATTTTATTTGTCAATATT
This sequence comes from Manduca sexta, assembly GCF_014839805.1. Lineage (NCBI taxonomy): Eukaryota > Metazoa > Arthropoda > Insecta > Lepidoptera > Sphingidae > Manduca > Manduca sexta. The sequence continues at coordinate 869 of NW_023595130.1, read as the reverse complement.
TTAAATGGGTAAACACGTGACACTACATTTACGCCGTGTACTCACTGTAGCAAATCGATAACCGATTTTATTGTATTAGTGTGAAACCAGCCTAAGCACATCCTTAATTATTTAAAAATCGGTATATTCGGAAAAATATCGATTTTCAATACGGCTACGTCTCTAGTACTACGGCCATATTTATTTTTCAACATAACCTGTGTGTAAGTGAGAATAATAAGGGTCATAGGTTTTTCACCCGGGAAAGAAAGAGAGTTCCAACTATTCATGAATTAATTGTATAACATAATATAGACATGAAACGCATGCTAGTGTGGGTTTCCTTATCGTGTTAAAATCAATGTATGAAGTTAACCGTCTCTCTAGTTTATTGGTCTCTGGTGCAATGCGGTGTTTCCGCGGAGACGCAATGTGTAGAATCATGATTTAAAAACAGTCAAAAACTTTTAAAACATGTCAGTGAATGTGGTTTGGTAGTGCTCGTCTTATATAAATGGTCTCCATCCTTACAAATTAGCCGCAATAGTTTTATTAGTATTTTAGCGTGATGTTGCGGCGAGTAAATTTTTACTCAATATGTTTCGCATTCGGTCTGAGTGTTCTTTTAATTCTTGCTGGAAGTCGATATACAGATAACACAAATTACCGTCCGTCCTCCGAGAGTCGCAGAAACATAAGGAATTATTTAAAAATCGAGGATGGAGAGGACAATATATTGCAGTCAGTGCAGACTTTGCCAACTAGTTCCTACGATGGCACGCCAAATATTGAAAGTTTATTAGAGAAAACTCGCACGAAAATTAAATTCGAGCTCTGGAATTACAACTTCTCGAATTCCGGCGTTCACAAACTGGAAGATTTGCTGATGG